>NC_091575.1:77500-80000 GCF_042767895.1 Penaeus vannamei | reverse complement strand
TTTAGTCTTGTAAACATCATAACTCTTTTTCTCACATACCAAAGCACATACGGTATCCCTTGTTTCTTCATCACGGAACTGTCATGTGACCATACGTTTTTAAATTTGTGTTCATTCATATTCTTTCATGTTTTCCATTATGACATGTTCAAAAAGAACTTTGTTCATGGCAATACCTCAGCCATCGAGTCAGACCGCTCGCCCTCGCAGCCTCGGCAGGACGCGCTCCTTTCGTGGGCGCCCAAAAACTGCGACAAGTTTAAACCGCCAACTGCGACAAGAAAACTGCGACAAGTTTAACCGCCAACATCTTCAGAGTGTTCCAGGGCATCAGCACCTCACCTACTTACTACTGCCTTACCGCTTTAGCCACGCACTACCACACAACAAGAAGTAATAATAGAAGTGGGGAGGGGGCCTCCCTCATCAACATTACAGAGAGAGAGAGAGAGACAGACAGACAGAAAGAGATAGAAGAGAGAGAGAGAGAAAGAGAGAGAGAGAGAGAGAGAGAGAGAGAGAGAGAGAGAGAGAGAGAGAGAGAGAGAGAGAGAGAGAGAGAGAGAGAGAGAGGCAGACAAAGAAAGAGTGACAGAGATAGACAGACTGAGACAGACAGGTAGAAAGACACTCTGAAAGAAAGGAAATAGACATCTAGATAGATAGACACGCAGAGACAAAGTCGGAAAGAGAGAGAGAGAGAGAGAGAGAGAGAGAGAGAGAGAGAGAGAGAGAGAGGGAGAGACAAAGAGAGATAGACAGACAGGGAGAGAGAGAAAGAGAGAGAGAGAGAGAGAGAGAGAGAGAGAGAGAGAGAGAGAGAGAGAGAGAGAGAGAGAGAGAGACAGAGACAGAGAGAGAGAGAGAGAGAAAGACAGACAGAGAGACAGAGAGAGAGAGAGAAAAAAAAGAAACAGAAAAAAGAAAGAAAGGACAAAGCCAGACGAGGAAAAGGCGGAGAGGGAGCAGGAGAGAAGCAGCAAGTTGGCTCGAGACAATGGCCGCGTGAGGGCGTCGGCTGCCAGAAGGACAACCGCGGCGGCCACTTCGCTCGGCGGCCACTTCGCTCGGCGGCCAAGGGGCGTCTGGCGAGTCTCTCGTCGCGGTAACGGGCTCCCGGATCCTCCTGTCGGGGCCGACGGGGCAGCGGTAGCGCTCCCGTCTGCCAACGTTTCGGTCCTGCTTCGATCCCGCGCGCTGCCAGTGGATGGCGACCCCGGAGATTCCTTGCACACAGGGGGGGTGGGGGGGTGGGGGTTAGAAGCAAATAGACAAACATGTCACAGTAAAGAACATTGCAACAAAAGGAGATAAACTTATATTATTATAATCATATTGTTGAATTCATCGTGTGTGTGATTATTCGGTATTGATGTCATATACCATATCTTACATTCTAAACAGGATAAGGAATTTCCAATTATAATGAATATATAAGAGAATATTACATCAACTTTTGAATATTCATTAATTTTGTAAAAAAAAGAAAAGAAAAAAAAATTGTTTGTAAACATTCAGTATTGTTTATAAATATTAATTATCATATGCCATATTTCTCATTTAAGCAGGGTAAGGAATACATGAGACATTACATTATGTAGCCTACACATGTGAATGTTTAGTAAAGTGTGTGGATAGCCAATATTATGTACAATACACCATACTTTTATTCCAAACAGCACAAGGAATATATATAAGACATTACATTGCACATTCAAGTATTCTGAAGGGAAAAAAAAACTGTTTTTTTATGTACTTTTATCTTTTACCGGAAACGTTTGTTGATACTAAATCCATTATGTATGTTGTGCTGTATGTTCTCCATGTGGCTTAAATGTTCGTACGTAAGAATTGATTTAGAAGAGCCAAGAAAAGCCAGAGAGAAGCAAAATCTTATTCAGCTCTCACACATGCACATACACGAAGACTTCTACGCACACACACACATACACGCACACGCACACACAAATACACACACGCACGCACGCACACAGACACACACACACACACACACACACACACACACACTTTGTCACTGTATGTGTGGAGAGAGAGAGAGAGAGAGAGAGAGAGAGAGAAACAAACATAAACAAACAAACAAAAGGGTAAGAGAGGGAATACAACACAACAGCGCCATCTCCCCCCCCCACCCCCTCGTCCCGCCCCCGCCTTGCAGCCTCCGCCCCCGCCATCCCCCGCCCCCCCCTCGTCCCGCCCCCGCCTTGCAGCCTCCGCCCTCCCCCGCCCCCCCCATCGTCCCGCCCCCGCCTTGCAGCCTCCGCCCCCGCCCTCCCCCGCCCCCCCCCCCTCGTCCCGCCCCCCGCCTTGCAGCCTCCGCCCTCCCCCGCCCCCCCCCCCTCGTCCCGCCCCCCGCCTTGCAGCCTCCGCCCCCCGCCCTCCCCCGCCCCCCCCCTCGTCCCGCCCCCGCCTTGCAGCCTCCGCCCTCCCCCGCCACCCCCTCGTCGTCCCGCCCCCCGCCTTGCAGCCTCCGCCCTCCCCG
>NC_091575.1:37500-62500 GCF_042767895.1 Penaeus vannamei | reverse complement strand
TATGAAGAACGGTATTATAGATTTTTCTGCTCTTTTGTACGCCGCTGCCCTGGCGATTCCTCACAGTCCTGGCCAGCAGCAGCAGCTCCTTGAGGGTGGACACAGGCTGGGAGGGAAGGAGACTGGCAGTTTCTGGGATGTTTTCTCACAGGGAGTTTACCTCATCCTTCAAACAACTTCGATGATAGATGCATCCTTTTTCCCTTCCTATTCCCTCTTCTCCCTGTCTCATTTCTCTTTTCTCCTCCCCCCCTCCTTCTCTCTCCATCTCGTGTTTATCGTCCCTTCTCCCTCTTCCCCTCATCTCTGTTTTCTTTTCCAATCTCCTCCTGTTCTTCTCTGCTTACTCTCTTCTACTCTCCTTCATGTCTTCCCTACTTCTGTGTCCTATCTCTCTTTCTTTCTTTCTTCCTTTCTCTCTCTCTCTCTCTCTCTCTCTCTCTCTCTCTCTCTCTCCTTTTTCCCCTTTCTCTCTCTCTCTCTCCTTTCCCCCCTTTCTCTCTCCCTCTCTTTCTTTCTCTATCTATTTGTCCCTCTCCTCCTTTGATTCCCTCTCCTACCTTTTCCTCCTTTCTCCTCCTCCCGACCAATCTTCCCCAGGGAAACAAGCGCGCCCATTAACGCCCGCCCCTTCCCCCTCCCCCTCCCCCTTCTTATCCACCCTCCCGCCCCTCGTCCCTCTCTCCGCTCCCCCATACCCCTCATGTCCCTCCCACAGCCCCGCCCCGGTCCCCTCCACCTTCTTCTCCTCTTCCCTTCCACCCCTCCCTTCCCTCCCACTACCCCCTCCCCTTTCCCCATGACCCTCCCCTCCTTCTCCTCTTCCCCTCTCTCCCTGTCCTTCCTTCTCCTCCTTCTCGTCTCTCCCCACTTCCCCTTCTCCCTTCCCATCCTCCTTCTTCTCTCCCTTCCCTCTCCTCCCCCTCCTCCTCCTTCTCTCCCCCCTCCTCCTCCTCCTCCTCCTTCTCTCTCCCCCCCCCCCCCCGCTCTTCGCCCTCCTCCTCCCTCCTCTTCTTCCCCCTCCTCCTCCCTCTTCTTCTTCCCCCTCCTCCTCCCTCCTCTTCTTCCCCCTCCTCCTCCCTCCTCTTCTTCCCCCTCCTCCTTCCCCCTCTTCTTCCCCCTCCTCCTCCCTCCTCTTCTTCCCCTTCCTCTTCTTCCCCCTCCTCCCCCCTCCTCTTCTTCCCCCTCCTCCTCCCTCCTCCTCCCCCTCCTTCCCCCTCCTCCTCCGTCCTCTTCTTCCCCCTCCTCCTCCCCCCTCTTCTTCCCCCTCCTCCCTCCTCTTCTTCCCCCTCCTCCTCCCTCCTCCTCCTTCTCGCCTTCCCCCTCCTCTTCTTCCCCCCTCTCCTTCCCCCTCCCCCCCCCTCACGCCCTCGACGCCGCCCATAAACCGCGCTGGGAAGACTCCGTGATGGGCGTCGAGTCGCTTTACGGCTCCACTTTACGAGTTCATATTTGTCCAGCAGCTCCTGAGGCGTCCGGCGCGACCACACCCACATCTCGCCCCCCTCCCCCCCTCCGCCCTCGGGCCTCTCCTTTCTCTCTCTCTCTCCCCTCTCTTTTATTTTAGTTTTATTTTATTTTAGTTGTTATCTCTCTCCCCTCTCTTTTGAAATCTCTCGTTTCCCTTCCTTCTCTCTTTCTCCTTTCTCGTTTCTCGTTTTCCTTTTGGTTCTCTTTCCCTCTCCCTTCTCTCTCTCTCTCTCCTTTCCTTTTGGTTCTCTTTCCCTCTCCCTTCTCTCTCTCTCTCTCTCCTTTCTCGTTTCTCTTTTGGTTCTCTTTCCCTCTCGCTTCTCTCTCTCTCCTTTCTCGTTTTCCTTTTGGTACTCTTTCCCTCTCCCTTCTCTCTCTCTCTCCTTTCTCGTTTTCCTTTTGGCACTCTTTCCCTCTCCCTTCTCTCTCTCTCTCTCTCCTTTCTCGTTTTCCTTTTGGTACTCTTTCCCTCTCCCTTCTCTCTCTCTCTCCTTTCTCGTTTTCCTTTTGGTTCTCTTTCCCTCTCCCTTCTCTCTCTCTCTCCTTTCTCGTTTTCCTTTTGGTTCTCTTTCCCTCTCCCTTCTCTCTCTCTCTCTCCTTTCTCGTTTTCCTTTTGGTACTCTTTCCCTCTCCCTTCTCTCTCTCTCTCTCCTTTCTCGTTTTCCTTTTGGTACTCTTTCCCTCTTCCTTCTCTCTCTCTCTCTCCTTTCTCGTTTTCCTTTTGGTACTCTTTCCCTCTCCCTTCTCTCTCTCTCTCTCTCTCCTTTCTCGTTTTCCTTTTGGTACTCTTTCCCTCTCCCTTCTCTCTCTCTCTCTCCTTTCTCGTTTTCCTTTTGGTACTCTTTCCCTCTCCCTTCTCTCTCTCACTATCTCTCCTTTCTCGTTTTTCTTTTGGTTCTCTTTCCCTCTTCCTTCTCTCTCTCTCTCTCCTTTCTCGTTTTCTTTTTGGTACTCTTTCCCTCTCCTTTCTCTCTCTCTCTCCTTTCTCGTTTTCCTTTTGGTACTCTTTCCCTCTCCTTTCTCTCTCTCTCTCTCTCCTTTCTCGTTTCTCTTTTGGTACTCTTTCCCTCTCCCTTCTCTCTCTCTCTCCTTTCTCGTTTTCCTTTTGGTTCTCTTTCCCTCTCCCTTCTCTCTCTCTCTCCTTTCTCGTTTTCCTTTTGGTTCTCTTTCCCTCTCCCTTCTCTCTCTCTCTCTCCTTTCTCGTTTTCCTTTTGGTACTCTTTCCCTCTCCCTTCTCTCTCTCTCTCTCCTTTCTCGTTTTCCTTTTGGTTCTCTTTCCCTCTCCCTTCTCTCTCTCTCTCTCCTTTCTCGTTTTCCTTTTGGTACTCTTTCCCTCTTCCTTCTCTCTCTCTCTCTCCTTTCTCGTTTTCCTTTTGGTACTCTTTCCCTCTCCCTTCTCTCTCTCTCTCTCCTTTCTCGTTTTCCTTTTGGTTCTCTTTCCCTCTCCCTTCTCTCTCTCTCTCTCCTTTCTCGTTTTCCTTTTGGTTCTCTTTCCCTCTCCCATCTCTCTCTCTCTCTCCTTTCTCGTTTTCCTTTTGGTACTCTTTCCCTCTCCCTTCTCTCTCTCTCTCTCCTTTCTCGTTTTCCTTTTGGTTCTCTTTCCCTCTTCCTTCTCTCTCTCTCTCTCCTTTCTCGTTTTCCTTTTGGTACTCTTTCCCTCTTCCTTCTCTCTCTCTCTCTCCTTTCTCGTTTTCCTTTTGGTACTCTTTCCCTCTCCCTTCTCTCTCTCTCTCTCTCCTTTCTCGTTTTCCTTTTGGTACTCTTTCCCTCTCCCTGTTCTCTCTCTCTCTCCTTTCTCGTTTTCCTTTTGGTTCTCTTTCCCTCTCCCTGTTCTCTCTCTCTCTCTCTCCTTTCTCGTTTTCCTTTTGGTACTCTTTCCCTCTCCCTTCTCTCTCTCTCTCTCTCTCCTTTCTCGTTTTCCTTTTGGTACTCTTTCCCTCTCCCTTCTCTCTCTCTCTCTCCTTTCTCGTTTCTCTTTTGGTATTCTTTCCCTCCCCCTTCTCTCTCTCTCCTTTCTCGTTTTCCTTTTGGTACTCTTTCCCTCTCCCTGTTCTCTCTCTCTCTCCTTTCTCGTTTTCCTTTTGGTACTCTTTCCCTCTCCCTTCTCTCTCTCTCTCTCCTTTCTCGTTTTCCTTTTGGTACTCTTTCCCTCTCCCTTCTCTCTCTCTCTCTCCTTTCTCGTTTCTCTTTTGGTTCTCTTTCCCTCTCCCTTCTCTCTCTCTCTCTCTCCTTTCTCGTTTCTCTTTTGGCTCTCTTTCCCTCTTCCTTCTCTCTCTCACTCTCTCTCCTTTCTCATCTTCTTTCTTCTTTCTCATCCCTCGCCCCTCTCCCTTTTCCTCTCTCCTCTTTTCCTCTCAATTTTCCGTCTCTTCTTTTCTCTTACGTTTCCTTTCTTCCCTCTTTCGTCTCTTCTCTACCTCTTCTTCACTCTCTCTTGTCGCCTCACCCTTCTCCCTACTCTTTTTTTCCTCTCTTTTCTCTTTCTTCTCTCCCCTTCTTCCTTTCCTTGTTTCATCTTCTTCCTACCTTTGTCTTCTCGTCTTCCCTCTTCCCCCACTCTTTCTTCTTTCCTTATCCTCTATCTTCTCTTCCCCTTCGTGATCTTCTATTTTCCTTTTCTCTCCCCTTATTTCTCTCATCTTGAATGGGGTCGTAATGAATGTTAAATGATAAGGAATGATTTGTCAATGAGATCTGTCAATTTCTCTTCTTCCTCTCTTCTTCTTCACTTTCTCTTGTCGTCTACCCTTCTCCCTTCCCTTTTTTCACTCTCATTTCTCTTTCTTTTCTCCCCTTTTTCCTTTCCTCGTTTCATCTTCTTCATGCCTTTGTCAATGAGATTTGTCAATTTCTCTTCTTCCTCCTTCTCCTCTTCCCGTCCACCCTTATACTTACTCACACTACCCCCTCCCCATTCCCCATGATCCTCCCATCCTTGTCCTCTTCCCCTCTCTCCCTATGCTTCCCCCTCCTCCTCCTCCTTCTCCTCTCGCTTCCCATTCCTCCCCCTCCTTCTAATCTTCTCCTCTCCTCCTGTCCTTCCCCTTCCTTCTAATCTTCTCTCTCTCCCTGTTCTTCCCCCTCCTTCTAATCTTCTACTCTCTCCTTGTATTCCCCCTCCTCCTCCACCTTCTCATCCCTCCCAACTTCCCCTTCTCCCTTCCCCTCCTCCTTCTCCCTTTCCTTTCCTCCTCCGCCCCCCCCGCTCTTCCCCCTCCTCCTCTTCCTTCTCAATCCAGAGCCCCCCCTCCCTTCCCATTCCTCCCCCTCCTTCTTCTCTTCCCCTCTTCCCCTGTCCTTCCCCTTCCTTCTAATCTTCTCTCTCTCCCTGTTCTTCCCCCTCCTTCTAATTTTCTCCTTTCTCCCTGTTCTTCTCCCTCCTCCTCTCCCTTCTCAATTCAGCGCCCCCCCCCCCCTCCTCCACCTTCTCATCCCTCCCCACTTCCCCTCCCCCTTCTCATTTCCCTTTCCTTTCCTCCTCCCCCCCCCCCCCCCCGCTCTTCCCCCTCCTCCTCTTCCTTCTCAATCCAGAGCCCCCCCCCCTCCCATTCCTCCCCCTCCTTCTCCTCTTCCCCTCTTCCCCTGTCCTTCCCCTTCCTTCTAATCTTCTCTCTCTCCCTGTTCTTCCCCCTCCTTCTAATCTTCTCCTTTCTCCCTGTTCTTCTCCCTCCTCCTCTCCCTTCTCACTCCAGAGCCCCCCCCCCCTCCCCCTTTCCAGGCCCCAGCCATCGCCGAGACAAGAGACAAAAAAATCTGATGACTGAATTGCTTGTTTAGTCTGGTCACGTGATTCGGAATTCCAACTATCGGAACTTCTCACTCGCTTTCTCTCCTCCTTCTCTCCTCCGCTCTTTTGCTCTCAACCCTTTTACCTGTCCGCCTCCTTCCACCTTTCTCTCTCCTGCTCCTTCTTCTCCTTGTCAATGTTCTCTTGTTCTTCTTTCTCTTACTACTCTTTCCTCTTTCTTCCTCTCCACAGCACTTTTCCTCCTTCCTCTTCCCCTTATTTATTCCTCCTCCGCTTCTTCTAGCTCTCTCCTCCTCCTCTTCCTTCTCCCCCTCCTCCTCTTCTTCTTTCTTCCTCCTTTTCCCCCTCCAACTCTTCTTCGTCCTCCCCCTCCTCCTCATCTTCTTCTTCCTCCTCCCCCTCCTCCTCATCTTCTCCCTCCTCCTCTTCCTCCTCCCCCTCCCCCTTCCCTCTTCCCCTCCTTCTCCTCTTCCTCTTCTTCTTCTTCCTCCTCTACCCTATCCCCAGTCTTCCCTTTGCTCTCCCAAAGGAAGAGAAAAAAGGAAAAAAATCACAGAGGGAGAGGAGATATTTGGAAAAAAAGGAATGAGTAAGAGAGAGAAAGAATAAAGAAAGAGGGGAACAATGGAGAGAGCGAAGAGAACGAAAAAGGGAAAGGATAGAGGAAGAGGAGAAACGGATTAAAAGACGACACGGAAGAGATGGTAAGAGAGAGCAGAGGTGGAGGGAGGCAGAGGGAAAGAAATGAGAGAAAGAAAAAGGAAAGATATAGAGGAGGAGATAATAAAGAGGAGAACGAAAAGGAAAATTTAAAAGAAAAGAAGGAGAGCAGATGGAAAAAAGGAAGAGGAAGAAGGAAGAGAAGGAGACGAAAGGGAAACCGGAAACAAGAGAGCGGATTCAAAGAACGAGAAGGAGAGAGAAAGCAAAACAGAAAAGGAAGAAAAGCAGACAGACAAGAAGAAACAGAGAGAAGCCAAACAGCGAGAGCGAGAACCCGCGCCCCTCTGCGCCTGCGCGTCACCCCCCCCCCCCCCGTGTTATTAATCTGCTTCACTTATCAGATTTATATCGCGGGCAAATCTGACTCCAGCTTCCAGCCGTTGTTTCAGCCTCTGTAATGTCATTGTTATTACTATGAGTGTTATTTTTATTATCACTACGATCGTAACAACTCCATTAGTACTGTGATTGTTATCATTATTATTATTATTGTTACTGTTATCATTATTATCATGACCTACCATTCAGTTCATTAGCAGTAATAGTAATAGTATGATCATCATAGTTGTTGTCATTGTTTTTATGATTATTAATAGTAGTAATATTAATCTTTTCTATTATCATTAGTGTTACTACGGCTACTATCATCATTATTGATACTGCTACTCTTATTATAGTTGTTATCAGTAGTGGTTTTAGGATAATTATTTCTATTACTATTATCATCTTCGTTATTGTTATTATCATTATTACTATTGTTGTTGCTTTTTATCTTAATTTTCCACATCAAAATTTTCCTAATCATTTATTTTATTATCCACTATCATTATTATTCTAGTTATTGCTTTTATTATCATTATTATCATTATTATAATCATCAATATATATATCATCATCACTAGTAGTAGTATTATCATTATGACCATTATTATGATTAATATTTACATTATCATTAATATCATTGTTGTTCTTATTATCGATACTATTATCATTATCATAATCCTTATTAATATCGTCATCATTAACAAGATAACGATAATAACTATTATTATTACTATCATTATTATTCCCAAAATCATTATTATTATAATAATTCTCTTTTTATTATCATCGGTGTTATTAGCACTACTACATTTATCATCATTGTCGTTATTCTTTTGTTACTTTTATCATTATTATCATTATCATTATTGTAATTATCATTACAATTATCAATAATGTTATAGTTATTATCCTTATCATTTTTATTGTAATTGTTATTGTTATTAGTATTATCATTATTATCTTTATCATTATGATTATTCACTATTATTATTACTTTCATTATTATCGAGAATATTGTTACGATGATATTATTATTTTTATTGTTATCATAATCATTATCATTAATTTTATTAACACTATTATCATCATCATTATTATCATCATTAGTAATTTTATCAATCTCATTATCATTATTATCATTATCATTATGATCATCATGATTATGTATTTCCTTTTCATTATCATTATCATTATTATCGTTATCATAATTAGGATTAGTATTTTTCTCATAATCATTATGATATCTTTTACTAATACCTTTATTACCTCAGCAAAGAAGGTTATGTTTTTGTTAGCGTTGGTTAGTTAGTTTGCTGTTGACAGATTACTATGAAATATTTACCGGAGGTGCATCTTAACCTAACTAAGATGCCTTTACATTTTGTTGGTAGTCTGATAGTGATAATAATAGTAATAATGATAGCAATAATGATAACAGTAATGCTAATCATGGTAATAATGATAATAATGATAACAATGATGATAATAATAATGATAGTAATGATAATAGTGATGGGGATGATGATGACAATGAAAACAGTAATGATTATGATATCAAGAATGATACTAATGATAATAATGATACTAGTGATAATCATTATTGCAGTGGTGATGATAATGACTATTATTATAAAATATATGATAATGATAATGATAATGATAATGAAAATATTGATAATAACTATTATAATGATTGTGAAAATAATAATAATAATAATAATAATAATAATAATTGTGATGATATTAATAGTAATAGTAATAATAATGATAAAGATGGCGATAGTAATGATGATAAATGGGAATACGGATAATGATATTGAAAATAATAAAGGTAATAGTAATGACAATGGTACTGATAATGATGAAAGCCATAGGCAATAAACAATACATATCAATCATGGTGGTGACGATAACTGTAATGATAATGATAATGATAATGGTAACAAAACTAACAAAAGTAATATCAATAGTAATAACAACTGCAGCAATGATGATCATAATGATGATTATAATAATAATGATAATAATAATAATACTGTTTATTATAATGATAATAATAATAATATTGGTAATTATAATAATGATAATAATCATAATATCGATAATCATAGTAATAATAATAATGCAAATGATAATAATAATAGTGATATTAAAATAATAATAAAGTGCTGAATATATCAATAATAACGGTGATGATGATAATGATAACAATATTAATGATAAAAATTATGATGATGATGATGATGATAATAATAATAACAAATATAATTAATGATAACAATGATGATAATGACTGGTAACAATAATGATAACATGATAATAGCATTGATAATGATAATAATGATGAAAATGACAATAATAATGATATAATATCAATAATACTAATAATAATAATATTGTAATGATAATGATGATAATAAGAAAACGGAGAATATCAATAATAGTAATAATAATAATAATAGTAAAAGCAATAACGAAAGTAATGATGAAATGATAACGATAACAAAAGATTTACTGGATGTGTCCTAAAAATCCAACATTGTAAAAAGTGCTAAACAGCATTTTCATACAAGAAAGTTCAGAATAAATGATTAAAATTTGAACGTGAACGAATGAGACAACAACCCTTCTCTTATTAAACCCAATGGCGGACCCAGATGCGGCGTTCCTTTTAAGCGTATTTTTTCCTCTTTTTTTTTCCTTTTTTTCCTCTTTCTCTCTCGGCGAAAATTTTTCCCATTCGGATATCGGAATTCCGATGCGGGATTCACGGCTCCGGCGCGCGGCCGATCGGCGCCGATAAGCGGCTGCAGCGCCGGCTTCTCTGGATGATAATGAGGCGCCGCGGGAGGAGGCCCGGCGGCGCGGCCTCGAGTGCACGCGCGTGCAGGCGGCCTTGGGGGCGCGCACAGGCCTCCGTCCATCCTTCATTCGCCCATCCATCAACCCCACACATACATACGTTTGTTAAGACATGCTCATACACACACACACACACACACACACACACACACACACACACACATATATATATATATATATATATATATATAAGTAGTTCTTGTATGGACAGAATAGCCTCACCCCCATGGGTCCCCCCCTATGTACCTAACGTGTCATAACAGGAAGTGACCTAATGACTTCCGGAAGTAATTACCGTAATCGATTACGGGAAATCAGTAACCTTGACTAATGATGGAGAACACGCACACCTGAAGGGGTGCCCCCCCTCCCTTTCCTCTCCAAAACAACAATAATAATAATGAGAATACGAGAAAGAGGAAGAAGAAGAAGAGGAAGAAGAAGAAGAAGAGGAACAACAAACAAACATGGATCCTGTTGCCGCAGGTCAAACTATCATCCTAAGAGCAGGTGTCACAGGTTCCAATACCCCAACCCCTCACCCAAAAACACCTTGGACACAGCAGCCTCACCCCCATGGGTCCCCCCCTATGTACCTAACGTGTCATAACAGGAAGTGCCCTAATGACTTCCGGAAGTAATTACCGTAATCGATACGGGAATCAATAGCCGTAACTAATGATGGAGAACACGCACACCTGAAGGGGTGCCCCCCCCATTCCTTTCCTCTCCAAAACAACAATAATAATAATAATAATAATAAGGAGAATACGAGAAAGAGGAAGAAGAAGAAGAAGAAGAAGAAGAAGAGGAAGAAGAGGAACAACAAACAAACATGGATCCTGCTGCCGCAGGTCAAACTATCATCCTAAGAGCAGGTGTCACAGGTTCCACCACCCCAACCCCCTCACCCAAAAACACCTTGGACTCACCAGCCTCACCCTATGACTACCCTCTTATCCCGCTATGCACATACCTGACGTGTCATAACAGGAAGTGACCTAATGACTTCCGGAAGTAATTATCATAATTGATTACGGGAAATCAATAACCGTGGCTAATGGGGAATAATACGCACACCAAACAGGTGTCCCCCAACCACCCAAGTCCCCCACCCCTTCATTCCCACCGCCCTCCAGGTCACGCGCAAAATTAAGCCATTACCGATGTGAGTCAGGTCAGCGAAATCAATAACAGCATCTATTCGTCATGTTTGAACATGTGGGATGGCCTACATTGTCTTAAAACATCTCAATAATAAAGTTATCCCCTCAGAAGTCAGGCACAGACACTAATTAATCAGATATTCACAGTTTGTTCCCCACAATCGAAAAGCACCTCGTTTATAAGTATAGAGTTCAGCGGAAAGGAGTATAAAATTCGTTGTACTCAATATGTCTTTATTTTTATTAACATACAAAGAATATTAATAATACATTTTCAAAAAAAAAAAAAAAATAGTGTAACACACACACATACATTGTTCTATGAAGGCCCCCAGAAGGACAGATCTATCGCTTGCGACAGATTTATGTCCTCATCAGGCATATTTTGCGTAAGGCCAAAATTCAGAGGAGGCGACGGGCAGGGGGATATAATTTGAATGGAATCACCACTTGAAATTTCTATGAGTGGGATCTCATCTGAAATAGACGGCGATGCAGGAGGGGAAAATCTTTCCGCAACCAACCCAATCTCTTCATCGTCCTCATCGCTTGAAATGTCCACAAACGGAATAGCTTCGCTATTTCCCGTGGGACGGTATGCAGGCGACGTAGGGCTCACAGCAGGCAAAATAACGCGAGAGCAGGACTCGACCCTCGCAGGCGACATGTAAGAGGGTGACACATCGCGGTTCTCTTCAGGTTCCCCGAAAGCGGCATCTTGAGGGCTGGAAGGTGAGGGTTCATCCCACACAGGCGATATACAACAAGACGTCACACAGTGACACATGGGTAATGACGCGTCTGCTGCCTCCTTCGGTTCCGCGAAAGTGTCAGCTCTCTCCGCTGTCGTCCCGGAGGTGCTGGCTTCCACTGGAGAGACTCTTCTTCTTTTTCTCGGGGATAATACCGACTGCGACCGCACACTCTGCTTATGTAAAACAATGACGCATGCATCGGCACCATCCTCAAAAGCTGCAACAGAAAGTAACACATGAACACACTAGGATTTGCAATGACTACAACAGAGAAACATATTAACACATCGAGATTTACAATGGCAACAGTACACAAATGAAAATACATATATCTGATAAAGTTAAAAAAGTTCAAGTTTTCAGAGACTCACCTTTGTAAAAGGTGTATTCGTTAGCAGACCCATCCCAATGAAAAATTGCTATTGTACTTCCAACAGCAACACCTGCAAATAAAAAACACCAATGAATTACCCTTCAACATCTAAAAAACAACACAAAATATCAAAAAATGTTCATAGTTATAATACAAGTCAAACACCGAGTTTTTACGAGAAAAACAAAGAAATGTTTTACCTGGCAGCGAGGTGTTCTTCATAAAGGTTGAGTTCATCTTGGTATGCTTAAGAAAAACACTGTATCACCCTTCAGAATCGAACGCCTTTTATACGACAAGATCTGAGAACCAGCAGACCATCCCACCAATCCCAACCTCTTAAAACACGAGGGGGAGGGGTGAAGGGGTGAGGTCTGTACTTAATTACCTATTCCGCAAAACATTCGCTCACATTCCTTTTTACTGAGTGATTCGTTACAAAACAACCTTTCACACCGAGGCATTTTAAAGTTTCTATACAAAAATCTAATAACTTTTCTGTCATTATATCTAAAATCATTCTGTGAAAAATAAAAGCGCAGAAAATTAACAATATAATCTATTCCATGCAAATTAATATGGTACATGATAAAGATCGCATAGGCACCGCATGTTAAACTATCAATGCTTTGCAAATGTCTACCAATGTCAAGGAAGCTCTTATCATAATACTGGTCGATAAATCTTTGCAACCAAGGAGAATAAATATGAGGCTTGATTCCGTAGGAATCAAAGTAGGCAATACAATATTTCCCAACAACTACTAATACATAATGACCCATTAATGTTGGTCTGTGCCGAGAGGTAAGTATGTTAACCACAAAAAATTCATTATATGTTGTACGATCTTTTCTAATGGGCAGTTGATCGGCCAAGAAACACCCTCGCAACACATATCCACCTCTGAGAAACTGTCTACAAACGTCTGCAACCTCACCACAATTCATTATGCGCGAATATCTGTAACTACCCTTCGATCACTATCAACATACATCACACCCTGTGTATCGCCTACCAAAAATAAAACAATGTTCGAGTCGTGAGGTTGTGACAATTCAACGGCAATCCTAAGGCTTCCAGAGTTTTCAATAGCAATTGCGTCTTGTAGCTTTTCTGGTTGCAAATCCAAAACTGCTACCATTTTTCCATTCACAAATCCATCTCTGTCGAGTGAATGTTCTTTTTCCAACCCCAACGCATTCAGCGAGTGATAATACAAATCTGAGCAACGACTCGGAAAACTCGTACTTATATTGTACACAGAGTTGTTATTAACAATAACCGAAAGCTTGCTCAAATGATTATGACCAAAGTGCAATGGATTTTCGCTGTAATTTCCTGCATATGCTTTCATGTCCACCATAAAAAGAGCTAACTTTTCGGGAATCGTTGATCCCCAGGGCATATCAATGCTCAGCTGGGTTTGGTTACTTGCCATGACATAAGTTTTGTATAGCGTTTTATTGAATATATAGCTAAGAGGACTACGAAGCAAAGATTTGTTAAGAGCCTCCCTTGCTGAATCCCGGGGTTTTAGTGTGGTTAAATGCAATTTACAAGTTTCTATCTCCACCTTAGGATTCGAACTACTCGCTTCCGGTTCGGCGTTAATAACAAACTTGTCAGAGGCAAATTCCAGTCGTATTCTCATAGACACATTGTCTAAAAGATACATATCCATTGATGCTATATCTAACAATAACGGAGCCATAAAATGAAATCCGTGAGTCTTAACCTCGCTCATAGCAGATTTCTCTTGCGTGCTAGCATTCGTAAATATTTCTTTATTGTAGGTCCTCGGTATGCTAGAACTATCATAATAATACATATTTCTTCCTAAAGTTTTTTTCAGCGAAGGAGACATACCCGTTTCTAAGCGAACATAGGACGAAAAGTTATACAGAGGATTTTGTTCTACTTGTTGACCGTTAAAATAAACCGATACAGATTTAATTAGCGAGTGCATAGCAGAGTTGCACAACACAGCATGATCAGCTTCACCCAGCGAGGTGCCATCTCCTTTCTTCAGATTACCCTTAATCTCCAGAACCAATCTTGACAGGTCGATATAACAATTCTGCCCGGCGGGCCATCTAAATTCTGCATAATTATCTGTAACAGACCCATTTATCCCTGCATTAAAAGGCAGGACGTCGACTTCACATCTGTCTTCAATCCCTGATTCAACCATACGTAGCCTATTCGACCTGGGAAACATATCGCTTACCCCGGCCACATAAGACGACAATGGCGTCTTGTACTGATTCATGATTGATAATATGAATAACAATAACAATAATAATATCACAATCTGTATCTCTATATTATTATTGCGCACAGCGACAAGGCGAGACCGTAACTGACTAAGCCAAAGAAAAAACATCTTTTTTATAGGCTGAACAACTTGGTCGGATCGTTAATCTTTTCACTCTTTTTCGTTTTCTACGCACCCCTCCTCCTCCCCCTCTCATTGCTCTCGCGCCAATGTGTTTGACAGCCTCCACTCCTCTCTTTTTCATAGAAGACCTCAAGTTAGTATTCCCCTGTCTCATATCATCAATAACACCAGATCCAAAATCGAGTAATGCTGGTTTAACAAGCTTAGAAACAAATGGAATTAATCTCTTGCCAATATTTCCGAGAAAAGATAATAATCCGGCGCCTCTTCTGTAATGGTCATAAGACTTATATACGCTAATGTCCCCCACGCCCCCTCCTCGAAACTGTTTAATCTGCGATTCCGGTTGTTCAAATATTACCATGAATTCCTCGGTGGTGGGGGGGACAAAGGGCGCTCTTACATACATGGCGGAAATCAAAATGGTGTCTATCTTCGATATGCATAAAGCAAACACACCAGGACGACGTTCTAATGTAAAATAAGCAAAGATATGCATGTGCTGTCTTTATATACGGGCAGCCTTTACCGAGATCTTATGTGCAATATAAGCGTAATAGAACGTCCTTCCTCGAAAACTATTGGATAACCATTCTGATCTGTAATGCGCACCCCCACAGAATTTAATGTCTTATTTAAGAGCTGTTTATAAAGCGTGGGTGTATACCCCTTTGTACTCGAACCTTGCAAAGCAAATGCGTCTAAGATGTTTACCTGCTGTCCTGCAAATCGACAAGGAACAACAATGTCTGAATACACATAAATAAAGTCCACACCGCCATCGTTTCTCGGAGGCCTCATACTTACATTCTGATTATATAATAACCATTTATAATCAACAGACACTGTGCGAGGTACATAATAGCGATATATTTTTTTTTCGCTAAACCCTAATATGTGCGCCAGACGAGGCGAGAAGCGAACAGCCATATCGGGATGACAGCGTGCTTCCCTCCCATCGCCAACCGCGTGAACGATAATTTCTACGCGAACGCGCTCTGTTTCCCAGTCATAGATAAGAAGTCTCCCCTGTGGCATATATTTTTGAATTGCATCCACGCCTAATATCGGCGCAATTTGTTCCGTTATATCTTTATTAATCATATCTATCATAATTTTTGGTTCTCTCGCATGACCTAGCATGCTAAATTTCGGGACGTACTTAAACATGTCAATCATAATTGGGTGAGCACTGTTATCACAAACACTAATAAACTGAATACTAAAATCATTATCATTTGCTATGATGCTGTAGTAATTTTTGGGATGCAAAAAATTAACCAGCGCCACCTCATAATCCATGGAAGGATCCAACATTAGCGGCGAAATGACGTTTTCAAACGCATAAGAAGTGTTGTGCGGGAAAACATCTTTCGATGCAGTACTGGTAATGTATATGTACTGATTGTCAGTCTCCATGGTGGAAGTTGATGACAGACTGAGAGTTGCATCAATAATTTCACCCTTTATAACAAAGATGTAAAGGATAATAAGACTTAAGGAGTAATTCATAACCTTATTTTATTAAAGATATCATATATATATATAAATCAAACAAGTACAAATGCTACTGGAGAACATGAGATATTAATGATCATTTTCCAGCTGCCTCGGTAGCTTCGATGTCCGCCGCTGTTCGCAGGTAATTTCACCATCCTCCGCATCATCTTCATTATACCTGGGTCGTTTGTTTCTAATGTTCGGCTCAGGCAAAAGGAGAGGACTCGCGCACAGCAGCGAAACAGATATCTTCAAAGGCATACACCGCGCTGCAAAGTCTTGTAAAAGCTCAATGTATGCATGGCTCCAACTGCCTCCTTCCACTTCAACTGGAAATAAGATCTCCCCAATATTCAACTCTTGAAGCTGATTAAACAATGAATCGAGACATTCACCCAAATTTCTTAGTCGGTTTTCCGATCCGTCACACGCCAATCCATCAACATAATGTCTATCCATACTCGACTTTAATTGTTTCATGGCAATTTCATTATTTTCCAGGGCTCTCCCGGGACCAAAGTGGGCAACGAGATAGATAATTACAGGCCCATCTCCCTGTTTCACACTAACGACCCCGGTAGCACATCTGTCAGCTACAATAGCCCTTGAGGTAGAAAATAACCGCCTTTTTGATCTGTAGTAATCAGCATATGCATATTCTTTTTCCAATATGCCCGATGTAGCGTAAGCAGTCTTTCCACATGCATTAGCAATGACGCATACGGCGGTGTCTTTACACAGCTCATGCTGGAGAATACCTCCTTTTCTAATCAACAGGGGGTATAGATAATTCGGGAGATAATCCTCGCGAGGTGACCTCGCACTGACAGAGGGGGCTTCCATTAGCGGTCGTTCTTCTTCCTCCATCTCTTCATTAATCATCTCTCTGTAGCGCCTGACAAATTGAGGAACGGCAACAACAGTAGCAGGGCGCTGACGTGGAGACACTTCCTCGGCCATCTTCTTGCACAATCGAGGCAGTAGTATAACTCATCACCGCTCGTATCCTTGCTTTATACCCATAGTGTCCTGTCGTTACTCGCTCATGCATGCCAGCACCCCGCCCACTTAATGCGTTACAATCATCTGCGCAGCTTTGTACACAATCGATAGCCCATTTCAAAGGCAATAGACTGTTGATTGTATAAACTGGCGAGTCTGCGATATTTTGAAATCGTGCGTAATGCTTCTTCCTGCGGGGCATGCTTTAAATTTTCTACAGCATCATCAACTTCTTGTTGGTAGACTTGTTCAGAGTGGTTTGCAAGAAAGGCTCGGTATGTCTCCCACAATGACACAACAATATCGTGTTTGTACTGAGCTCGATAAAATTTTATCACCTCTCTTCGAAGCTCACCACCTAGAACTTTGAATGATACATTTTCTTCATCGTCGCTGCTGGTGTTGCTGTTGTTGGACGCACTGCTTGTGCTCGCGCGCGAGGACGCGTTGCTGAAGAGTTCTCCGTTCTCACTCATGTTTATGTTGTTATTGCGTCTTACATACACACGCTTCTGATTATAGAATCGCCGGTTTTATCCTCTCTCGAGGCCGTTAATAGGGGTTCCAACGCATCTTACTCTGTGCAGACATAAGGGCGGACATTGGCTTAACTTTTACATTCCCACCTGCCTTATGAACACCTGTGAGATACCGCCTAGCTGCCGGACTGCGCATATAATCATATGGTAATGGCGCAAAGTTATGTAATATTTTCAAAAGTTCCTTTTCTTTTACAGAAAACGAGTGCGATGATGAGGATGCAAAATACTTGATAACATCGAGTATATTTAACCCTGTTATAGGAGATTGTATCTGACCTAATTCGTCCCACCGAATTAAAGACTGCTTACGGTAAAATTCCAAGAGAGATTTTGCATAATCTTGCTGATTTGTTTTGAAGAAAATTCCTACCAAGTGTTCTAATGAGGGGTTTATCGGTGTATTCTGATTGTTGTCAGGGATTGCTTTTTCAAGCCTTTGCAGAGCTGCAGAGGGAAGGGGTACTGTCATTGCCTCATTAGCGGCGGAACGCCTGCATTTTCTCACATTCTTTTTGTTTATTTTCTTGCGAAAAGTAGAGCGCGGGATAATGAGCGAGCGCACGAGCCCGCCCCCGCGTCTATTTCCCGCGCAGACATCGCGACAACGCGTGCGCTCGCACCCGCCGCGCCCGCCGCGTCCGCCTCGCTCGCTGCACCCGCCGCCGCTATGACAGCTGTCGTTCGCGTGCCCCCCATTTATTGCGGTATTTTTAGCTGCCATGGTGATATCCGGAGGCGATTCTAATATGTTCTTGTTGACACCATCATTAATCTTGTTAGTATCATTACCGTTCGAGGTGAGGTCAGAGACCAGGTGGGTCAGATGTCGGTCGACCGTGGACTTTGGAACAAGACAATACTCTTTCATATTTCTAATCAAATTAAAGATGTAAATGCATTTACAGCAAGCGGGAGTAGAATGGATAAAATATTTCCCCCGGTGCGAGATGAGAGAATTTTTTTCTTCTTTTTAAGAGACGTTTTCTTCAGAGACACTTCCTTGATAGCTTGCCGATATCGTTTCAATTTCTTAATAATACTTTTTTCCGTGGTTAAGTTTTTCCTTAAGAAATTTGAAAAAACTTCGGCAATGCAATTGATCTGCTGTTTATCCAGCTGTAATATAAAGCCGGAACGTCGTTTTGGCTTTAGTGAACAGATAAACGATAGCACATCAACAAATCGAGGTGTGAGGGGCTGCCTTGTCATGGTGCAGGCTGCATGTCATCAATCGTAATGTATGAATTGAATTTGTCGGGATATCCAATCCAGCGAACAAGATATTCTCTCTGCTTTTTATTTCTGTTCCACCTCGATGACAGGATCTTGTACGGGTAAACACTTGGCAGTGATGTCGGGACGAGCTCCTCTCGATAAAACAAACCTTGGACTTCTTCACCGCTTAAATCTTCCAGATAATACCCGACTATGTTCTGACGATTGTCAATCTGTCGAATTTTAAATATCTCCTCCGTATTTTGTATTTCATATCCCTTGCGAAATGCGTCGGTACGAGAGCGCGCTGCGATGCGCACAGTGTCCCCAACCTTTATATTCTGATTGCTAGCATGCGATAGGTCCTTTTTTATATGCACATTCAATGAACGAGCATACATTTGTCGAAAGAGACGTTGACACTGCGCCCGCGTGTAATGGCGGTGCACGTCCAGTGGCGCGGCGCCTTTCAAACCCGCGTGCGCGCGCTCATTATAGGCTAAAACAATATCCGGGAGAACGTCGATATACCTCAGCGTATCTTTTAAGGTTAAATATTTATATATGCGTTCCTTGAGGGTTCTGATGTGTCTCTCTGCAATGCTAGCCTTTATTTCCTTCGAATGCGTGGTATACCACTGCATCTTATGTTCGCGCAGTAAGCCGTTCACTGTATTATTTACAAACTCTCGCCCTGCATCGGTGAAGAGGTGAGTTAAACCTTTAGCATCCTCAGTATTTAACACCGATTTTAGTGCGCTCGCAACCTCCGTCTTGTTTTTACTCTTTAAGGGTCTTACTTGCATATAACGACTAAACACATCTACACACACGAGCAAATAGTTGGTTTTATCGTTTTGTCTTGATAAGTTTCGCATGTCTGCCAGATCACACGTTAAGATTTTGCGAGGTCCTATAGCCATTGTTTGGCGACGCGGGAATTTTTTGCGAGTATGTCTGTGAAGAGTATACACACGCTGTGATGACAAAGCATTTTTCACATCCGATTGTGTAATATTATCCTTTCCTAATTGCGTGCGAGCGGCGTCTAACAGCGCTTGTATTCCACCTAAGCTGTGGGGCTTTGTATAGTCTTCATACAAGTCCTTTAGAACTTGCATGGTTCTGTCGGTGATCACCATTGGTAGACAAGCTGATGTGGAAAATATTCACAGAGGATATTACTGCGAAACTGCAGTTTATCTGGAGTTTCACAACCGAGGTCTATGAGTAAATAACCGCGAGATTTCGAGAGAACAACCTTTTTATATAACTCCAAAAACCGCTTGGCTTCACTCTTGCCATATAACTGCCTACCGAGGCATTCTAACTGTCCGAGATCTCTCTGTTTTAGCAAAATAAAATGAGAGGTATTTAGTGAAATGTTGCGGCTGTGCTTCCCTTTCATAAATACATTTTGAACGAGGAGTACAACAGATATGTTTTCGTGTCGTCCCTTTGTAAAGATATTACTTACAATGTCATTATTAGCCGCTTCTATAAAGCAATCATCCAGTATATATAATATGCGGTCATTCGGTTTTGTCTTATGATTGATGGGATCTATAATGTCTTTGTTAACAATAAGTTTGTCAGATAAAGAGGTTTCCTTTTCTAGCGGATGAGATTCACTCCCGCATACAATTATACAATCAAACTGTTTCTGATAGTGCACAACAATTTTTGTGGCGAGATGCGTCTTTCCCGAATTAGTGACTCCTGCAATTATTATTCTTGCGGGGTGAGCAAAGAGATCCAGCAAGTTCTCCTTAAAACAGGAGTATGGAGTACTGTGCGACATGTTGAAGGACACAAATAAAAATGACACTTAAATTTTAGACGTCGTCTATTTTATTGACTACAATATACAGAAAATATTATGTACATGTGTTAAGTATAGCCATTTTAAATAAAGTCATCATCACTATTTTCCTCTGCTTCCTCGATGAAGGGGTTCCCAGTTTGTGTTTTTCTGCGCTTTCGCGGTCTTGGGTTGCCAGATCGTTGCCTCCTGATGTTATTATTATAGTTGTTGTGTACAACAGACGGAAAGTGAAGGTGGCGGAGATACTCTCGTTTTCTCCATAGATGGCTTAATCTTTCCTCTCCTGTTGTTGTTATTGTTGTTGTTACCACGGTCTCGGCCTCCTCCTCCCCCTCCTCCTCCTCCCCCTCCCCCTCCTCCTTCTCGCTCTCGCTCGCGCCGGTTGCCACATCGCGCACGAATTCTCCCCTCGTTTCCTCCTCCCCCTCTTCGCTCTCTGCCGCCTCGGAAAGGTGTTTAATGTCTGGATGACCATATGCTAGCGATTTATAGGCATTTACATACCAACGTTTATCATCGTATAATGACAGCCCGCGCTTTTTCATTTGCGTGGTCATCATTTGACCTCCAACGTTGGTAATGCTCACCTGTTTAAAGAAATGCACTTCTTTTTCATGAAGAATGCGACGGAAATTGTCGTGTTTTAGCCTCCTCTTCTCAGCCCGACAAATTCCCTTTGCACCCGCGGATGTTTGATCGCTATTTAGGAGCAAGGAATAAGTCTTGGGCTTTAGGCAAATTGCCTCTTTTATCGGAATCTCCCCTGTTTCAGATTTTAATAATCCAAGTTTGCCCTTGACAGACTGGTTGTATAATGGATGGTCATGGCTAAAATTAGAAGTGTCTATCCACTCTTTCAAAGGAGATAAGGACAATTCTTTATAAATGTCATCTGTCTCCACAGAGAGGATATAGCTGTCGGTGTCGGAGTAACAGAGCTGCACACGATCTCCGTAATGAGTCTTTAAAACTTTATAATAAAAGTTATACAATTTCAATTTAGCCAGCTCCAAGATGGTAAATCCAACATACTGCGGATAAGCCATACTAACAGTTTTTGCCCTTGAAATGGTTATCACTCTGTTTGGAGCTAAGGGGATGAATCTTTTGAAGAATGGGCTTCGAATCTTTTTGAGAAAAGAAGAAGCATTGCACACCATACTAGCACGTTCTAGTCTTTTTAGAGGGTTCATTAAACACCGCCCAAAGACACTGTTTGAAAGCGTCTTGAAGCACAACTGTTGTGCTTTATCGGTGGCTTCCCTGCGCGCCTTAATATTTTCGTGAATAAAAGGCGATAAAAATTCACGTTGGGAGAATTCGTACACATCGCTTACTCGCTCCACCTCCACCCCCAAGTCAATTAAAAGCTGCAAATGTTTCAGTAAAATGAGGTGGTCCTTCTGCGGAAGATGTGAAGCCACAAGCTTTTGGTTTTTGCGTGGTAAACGCCTGTTCTGCGATGCTAGAAGTTGTTTGTTATAAGGGGAAATGTCCTGATTTCTTATGTTCATGTGATGAATGAGGAGGGGCAAGTCGTCTGTCTTCCTCGCAACTTCGGGTGGAACTCTGAGATCAGCCACTACCCAGTGCCCAACATCACCGCTTTCGTCGTGGTTGGTTAACCCCGATGCAATGAACTCGGACTTTTCACGGGGCGGTAATTTCCGGATATTGCCGTATGGTAATTTCTCAGACATTACCGTGGCATACAAGCTGTTGAAATCAAGGTAAAGTATGTAGGTGCTACTTTCCTTTTGTGGGTCATGGTGCGGATTAACAAGGGAGTTCTTTGCTACCGTGAGAGGGCGAACACATGTTGTCAGTCCCCCTCTCACAGATTGCTCAATTTTGCGGGCTAATTCTGGATCGGATATAAGCTCAAGGTTTGTTTTTGTCATTTTTAGGAATGCATCGTATGCATATCCGGGAAGACTGACATAGTTAACTATATCCAGATCGTACTTTTCAGCAAGCATAGACCTCCACTCTGTAATCACATCGGCTAGCAAACCCACATCAGTCCTCAGGTAGCACTCTAAATAATCACCTAAAGTACGACACCCGGCTGCATTCCAGACTTTTAGTGCATGAGCATACTCCTCCTCCGTAACCGTCTCACCTGTGAGGGAGCTATAAAACTTTTCAATAGGGGGGAGGCTGGTCTCTTCGAGCTTTTTCAGGTCATCCAAGTACTCATACGGAAAAATACCCTTTCCCGTTAGAAGCAGCGACTGAGCTTCGTCTGGCAAATGACGTAAGATATGCTTGGAATACCTGAGTGAGCGGCTGCTTTCAATATGAGTTTTGGCGAGAGAGCTTAGGCTTGCGTTCATAAAAGCTAAGCTATCGAGGAATTTCAGGTTGTTTAGTTCCACAGAGTGATATCGAAGCCCTTGCTTCGTAAGAATTTTGATTTTTGTGTTAACTTGCATTTCTTTCAGAATGAGCCCGAGGTCGTAAGAGTGATTATGAGCCAGACAGGGGATAGCTGTGCGATGATTTTTCATCTGGAGGTTACAGCGAGCGCAATAAGCACCAATGTAGTTCATCCGATCTTTAGTATGGTCGTGGTGTCTGTGCTTTTGTTGATGTGTGGGAAATTTTTGGTTGCACATTTCGCACATTTCGGCCTTCTTAAAAGCTTCTTCATCTTCGTTGGACATGTGGAGAGGATGATAAGGCATGTTTTTTACAATGTCCGCCCATTTGTTAGACAGATTCTCAACAAAGTGCGTGGCAGCGTCGGCACCCTGATATAGAAAACTATCTACTACTTCACCTTGTCTGTCTATTATGATATAGCTGTAGGCACAGGCTTTGTGCTGTGCTATACATCTCTCCCCTCCACCAGTCTTGTCCATGAAGGCTTCAAAGTCGTAGATACACATGTGTGATGGTGCAAATGCTTTCCCATAATTCACGAAGGCGAGTTTACTCCCCTGCACCGGGTAAGTGATCTTTGTTGGCATCTCACATTCTAACATGTGAGATTCGGCTGATCTCTGATCGGGAAACGAAGAGAAACATGTGCGACAAAAGTGCTTGTGAACGTTCCTGCCTCTCATGGTAAATACGTCCATGTACTTATTAAAGTCTGTTATTAGACAGGCGTGCTCATTTTTAAGAAGAAGTAGGTGAAGACGCAGTCGCTCCTTGATGTCTTCTCTTCCTTTTCTCACCTGTAATATGGCATATTTTTCGTGAAATATGTTCGTTTTTTCAAGGGTATAGACATAAATAGAGAGACTATTGTCTCTCTCTAATTCTCCCAATGTTTCCCAGCTGGTGGGGAGTTTTTCCGCGTCATGTTTAATAAGGCGCGCACATTTAGCCGGAGTGTTGACTGCTCTGTGTAGATTATTTTTTGAGCGTCCAGCTGCTAGCCATTTTCCGGCCGCGAGGGATCGTATGACACAGTCTGTGTTACCTGTTGGGTTGAAGATATAATGACCCCCTCGAACATCTTCAGGATATGCCACATGTCGTCCAATTGCTTGGGGAACTAGAAGATGTGATATCGTAATGTCGTGAGCATTAATGGATTCAAGATCGAGTCCGCTTCCCTCATCTGATAACCACTCTTCTAGTTTAGCTTCTGCTTCCTCTGCCCATCCGCATACAGCTCTTCTACACTCGTCTTCGCTAGATATTGCATAACTGCACAGTGTGATATCTTTTTCAATATGCATGACATTGCCGGTAGTGAAGTCTATCTTGGAGAGGGTAATATTAAACCCTGTAAATGATTTCGTGGAAGGGGGAGGGCATCCGAGTGTGGAGCGGTGAATTTGTAAGACATCTGTAAAATAATCTTGATTTCTGCGCAGGTAATCAGACGGAGATGGCTGGTCTTGGTTAGGAATGCTGAAGCCGAGCCTTACGGCTGCCCCTTGAAATAATTCCCCCCTGGAGATAATATGCGGCGTCTCTACAATATTATCTTCTTCTTCTTCTTTATCACTAATAACATCACTGTCACTTTCATAATATTTTCTATTCACACGAGCACGCGATATTTCCGGTTGTGCTGTAATAGACCTGGACGGCCCGGGTTGGGGCGAGAGAATCCGCGATGGTCCCGGTTGCGGTGTAATAGACCTGGACGGACCGGGTAGGGGTGAGAGGGGGCGAGTCGAGACTTGTTGTATGGGAAGGTCCTGCTGTAGGTTCCCTGCAAGACATAACATAAACACAGTTATTACACAATAATGCGAGGAGGGGGTTATACAACATTCACTCCTCAAACCGTCTTTGTGAGAACTTGCCTGGTGTGGTATGTGACGATCGGTGAGTGGCGATCTTAGAACCTTTAGACCCCTTTCCAGCACCTGCTGTAAGGAATTAAGTATATGGTTAATCATTTGCCGCATGGGCAGACGTCTTTCGGGCGTATTCTGCTGTAGGTCTTAACTATCTTTCAATAATTTTCATGTCTACCCATACTTTAATACTCAGATTTCACCGTGTATGAATTAGCTTACCTCGAATGCATTGTTGACGGTGGTAATGCAGCCTTGCTGAGGGAATGTGTTGGTTGCAACCTGAGCACAGCAAGCAAAGGTGGTTGTTGGACAGCTTCTTTCCACAGAGCTGGCAGTGAAGCTTGATGTTAGCCATTGTGAGTGCTATCACAGGGGAAGGCAAGATGTACTAATGTTTAGTGGTCGAGTTTCCACCCTTTTTATATCGCGGGGAATGCCGACGGGCGACAGATGTGTGCATTTCTATTTGACGTTTTATAATGAATTCTATTAAATCATTTTGTGTTTATACAAGAGGAATATAAAAAAAAATGATAATTAGTATAGAGGTGTTTATAATCTTTTTCATTAAATTTAGATTCGTATATCTAAGATGCTTTGAGAGTGCTGAAACACAGCAAGGAAGGAAAAGTAATTATTTAATCGATGTCTCCCAGACTCTGCAGTTGACCTGACATCTGTTCAGGATGCAGCTGACCTGTGTTTGAGCAGGCCTTCCTTTAATTATTAACGGTCGTCATTAGTGAAAGGGGTGATCAGTGAGACGCTTCTTAACTATCACTAGCTAGAGGGCTTTTAATGATGGGAAAATAAAGACATATTGAGTACAACG
>NC_091575.1:22500-30000 GCF_042767895.1 Penaeus vannamei | reverse complement strand
CACACACATTCCCTTCCCCCATCCACACGCACACACATTCCCTTCCCTCATCCACACGCACACACATTCCCTTCCCCCTTCCCCCATCCACACGCACACACATTCCCTTCCCCCATCCACACGCACACACATTCCCTTCCCCCATCCACACGCACACACATTCCCTTCCCACATCCACACGCACACACATTCCCTTCCCCCATCCACACGCACACACATTCCCTTCCCCCACCCACACGCACACACATTCCCTTCCCCCATCCACACGCACACACATTCCCTTCCCCCACCCACACGCACACACTTTCCCTCCCCCCATCCACACGCACACACATTCCCTTCCCCCATCCACACGCACACACATTCCCTTCCCCCATCCACACGCACACACATTCCCATCCTCCATCCACACGCACACACATTCCCTTCCCCCATCCACACGCACACACATTCCCTTCCCCCATCCACACGCACACACATTCCCTTCCCCCATCCACACGCACACACATTCCCTTCCCCCACCCACACGCACACACATTCCCTTCCCCCATCCACACGCACACACATTCCCTTCCCCCATCCACACGCACACACATTCCCTTCCCCCATCCACACGCACACACATTCCCTTCCCCCATCCACACGCACACACATTCCCTTCCCCCATCCACACGCACACACATTCCCTTCCCCCATCCACACGCACACACATTCCCTTCCCCCATCCACACGCACACACATTCCCTTCCCCCATCCACACGCACACACATTCCCTTCCCCCATCCACACGCACACACATTCCCTTCCCCCATCCACACGCACACACATTCCCTTCCCCCATCCACACGCACACACATTCCCTTCCCCCATCCACACGCACACACATTCCCTTCCCCCATCCACACGCACACACATTCCCTTCCCCCATCCACACGCACACACATTCCCTTCCCCCATCCACACGCACACACATTCCCTTCCCCCATCCACACGCACACACATTCCCTTCCCCCCTTCCCTCATCCACATGCACGAACGCACACACGCGGCCCCACATCATCGGAAAAGGACATACGGGACATCGTAAAGCCTTGAAGACGACGGAGGAACCCTCGGAGCCTATTATGTTCGTAGAGAGCTTATTGTGCCGACAAAGGAGCTTGTAGTTCATCTCTTCAGGGAGCAATAAGCTTGTCTCTGCCTCATAAGAAATGCCGGCGACTCGCTCTTTGGTCGCCCAGCGCGAGACGACCTCCTCCCCCTCCCCCCTTCCCCCAAGAGAGACGACCTCCACCCCTCCCCCCCCCTTCCCCCAAGAGAGACCTCCCCCTCCCCTCCCCCTTCCCCCCAAGCGAGACGACCTCCTCCCCTCCCCCCTTCCCCCAAGCGAGTCGACCCCCTCCCCCCTTCCCCCTCCCCCCTCCCCCTTCCCCCCAAGAGAGACAACCTCCTCCCCTCCCCCCTCCCCCCTTCCCACAAACGAGACCTCCCCCTCCCCTTCCCCTTCCCCCAAACAAGACAACCTCCCCTCCCCCCTCGCTCCTTCCCCCAAGCGAGACGACCCCCTCCTCCCTTCCCCCAAGCGAGACCTCCCCCTCCCCCCTCCCCCCTTCCCCCGAGCGAGACCTCCCCCTCCCCCTTGCGACAGCTTGTCCCATTTACGCATTGACGAGCGGAAGGTTGCGTTTGCGTCCGTCGACTCGTCCCTGCCGGATGCCCTCGCGGACGGATCTCGAGGGCGGGGCTCGCCTTGGCCTCTCAAAGCGGTGGCTGAGGGCGTCAGGCTTGGGTGGGGGAGGTGTGTGTGTGGGGGGGGGGGGGCGAAGCGGGGGTGTTGTGGGCGTAAGGGCGGGTCGAAGGTTGGGGGGACGTGGGCGTAAGGGCGGGTCGAAGGTTGGGGGGACGTGGGCGGTTCGAGGCAAGGGTGTGGTGGGCGGGGTGTATACAGGACGAATGTGTGTGTGTTTGTGTGTGTATGTATGTGTGTGTGTGTGTGTGTGTGTGTGTGTGTGTGTGTGTGTGTGTGTGCAGTTGAATGTGTATATCTGAGTGAGGTTCAGAAGAGAGAATGAGATGGATAGATAGAGTGGTTAAACAGACAGATATGCAGCCAGGCAAATAAACAGATAACGGGATATACAGAGAAAGAGACAGAGAGATAGAGACAGAGAAAGACCGAGAGGGAGAATGGGAGAAGTAGAGAGAGAGAGAGAGAGAGAGAGAGAGAGAGAGAGAGAGAGAACGAGACACTGATAGACACACAGGGAGACAGACGGACAGACAAACAGACACAAAATAACGAGAGAGAGACGCCTAACAAAAATACAAGCACACGCACAGGCATGCGAACATACAATGAGACAGACAGCCAGAAAACGTGTGCATCTAGCTGTGAGCGCGTGCATGCGAGATCCATTCTTCGTGCACAGACAGGCGAGAGCGCCCGCGTGCACGTGGGCGTGAAGGTAATATACGTACGAGGGGAAACTGGCGAGGACTGTCGAAAGAGGCCTCATCCGCGACAGACAGGACGTCGATACGAAGAAAACAGGTGGAGATGCCCTTCGAACTCCCGCAGTTTATCTCCGCTGGCCCGCCTCCCCCTCCCCCTATCTCCCTCCCTCCCCCTCCCCCTTCCTCCCCCTCCCCCCCTCCGCCACCGGCCTCCGGCAGGAGAAGACGGGGGCGTCCGGGCATCTCGCGTGGGAGGGCAAGGACCTCGGAGGAGGAGACGCCTCGTTGCGATCCCTCGCAGGGACACGGAAGTTGCCTTTGTGGACGGGGAGGCTGGGTGGAGTAGGCGGGGGGAGAGAGAGAGAGAGAGAGAGAGAGAGAGAGAGAGAGAGAGAGAGAGAGAGAGAGAGAGAGAGAGAGAGAGAGAGAGAGAGAGAGAGAGAGGGAGGGGAGGAGGAGGAGGAGGAGGAGGAGGAGGGGGGGGGAGAGAGTAAGGCTGGGTTACACGGGAGAGAGAGAAAGGGAGAGAAAGTAATTTAGAGAGAGAGGGGGGGCGGGAGAGAGAGAGAGAGAGGGAGGTAGGAGAGAAAGAGAGAAAGTGAGAAAGATAGAGAAAGAACGTAAAGGATAGATAGATAGATAGATAGAGAAAGAGAGAGAGAGAAAGAGGATGGGAATAAGAAAGGTGGTGAGAAAGAGAGAGAGAGAAAGAGGATGGCAATAAGAAAGGCGGTGAGAAAGAGAGAGAGAGAGAGCAGAACGGGAAGGGAGAGGAAGAGAGATACAGACACAGAATTAAAGGAAAGAATAGAGAGCGCAAGAAGCTAATGCACCTGATACCGAGGGACACAGAGAGGGCGTCGAGAAGGGAAGGGAAGATGACGAAGATCTTCTAGAATATTCCGTCAACCGAATCGGGCTCTGTTGCCGCGGATTCTGTTACGCTCCGCCACTTTATGCCGGATGGAAGTTGTGGCTCGCTCTGTCCCGCCCTGCCTATCTGTTTGCCTGTCTGTCTGTCTGTCTGTCTGTCCGTCTGTCTGTCTGTCTATCTATATGTTTTTTTCTGCCGGTCTGCCTATCTGTCTCTGTCTATCTGTCCGTCTGTCTGCCTGTCTATCTATCTGTTTTTTTCTGCCTGTCAATCTGTCTGTCTCTGTCTGTTTGTCTATCTATCTATATATCTGTCTGTCTGTCTCTGTCTATCTGTCTGTCTGCCTGCCTGCCTGCCTGTCTGTCTATCTGTCTCTGTCTATCAGTCTATCCCGTCTCTGTCTATCTATCTGTCTATCTGTCTCTGTCTGCCAGTCTATCTTTCTGTCTGTCTATCTATCTGTCTGCCTGTCTATTCATATATATCTCTACATATCTAACTATCTTTGTCTGTCTACCTACTCTCCCTTTCTCCCCCCTCCTCCTCTCTCTTTCTCGGCCCCCCCTAGATAGATAGAGAGGTTAATCAGACAGATATGCAGCCAGGCAAATAAACAGATAACGGGATATACAGAGAGAGAGACAGAGAGATAGAGACAGAGAAAGACCGAGAGGGAGAATGTGAGAAGTAGAGAGAGAGAGAGAGAGAGAGAGAGAGAGAACGAGACACTGATAGACACACAGGCAGACAGACGGACAGACAAACAGACACAAAATAACGAGAGAGAGACGCCTAACAAAAATACAAGCACACGCACAGGCATGCGAACATACAATGAGACAGACAGCCAGAAAACGTGTGCATCTAGCTGTGAGCGCGTGCATGCGAGATCCATTCTTCGTGCACAGACAGGCGAGAGCGCCCGCGTGCACGTGGGCGTGAAGGTAATATACGTACGAGGGGAAACTGGCGAGGACTGTCGAAAGAGGCCTCATCCGCGACAGACAGGACGTCGATACGAAGAAAACAGGTGGAGACGCCCTCCGAACTCCCGCAGTTTATCTCCGCTGGCCGCCTCCCCCTCCCCCTATCTCCGCCCTCCCCCTCCCCCTCCCCCTATCTCCCCCCTCCCCCCCGGCCTCTGGCAGGAGAAGACGGGGGCGTCCGGGCATCTCGCGTGGGAGGGCAAGGACCTCGGAGGAGGAGACGCCTCGTTGCGATCCCTCGCAGGGACGCGGAAGTTGCCTTTGTGGACGGGGAGGCTGGGTGGAGTAGGCGGAGAGAGAGAGAGAGAGAGAGAGAGAGAGAGAGAGAGCGAGAGAGAGAGGGAGAGGGAGAGAGAGAGAGAGAGAGAGAGAGAGACAGACAGACAGACAGACAGAGATAGAAAGAGAGGGGAGGAGGAGGAGGAGAGGGGAGGAGGAGGAGGAGGAGGAGGAGGAGGGAAAGAGAGTAAGGCTGGGTTACACGGAAGAGAGAGAAAGGGAGAGAAAGTAATTTAGAGAGAGAGGGGGGCGGAGAGAGAGAGAGAGAGAGGGGGTAGGAGAGAAAGAGAGAAAGTGAGAAAGACAGAGAAAGAGCGTAAAGGATAGATAGATGGATAGAGAAAGAGAGAGAGAGAAAGAGGATGGGAATAAGAAAGGTGGTGAGAAAGAGAGAGAGAGAAAGAGGATGGGAATAAGAAAGGCGGTGAGAAAGAGAGAGAGAGAGAGCAGAACGGGAAGGGAGAGAAAGAGAGATACAGACACAGAATTAAAGGAAAGAATAGAGAGCGCAAGAAGCTAATGCACCTGCTATCGAGGGACACAGAGAGGGCGTCGAGAAGGGAAGGGAAGATGACGAAGACCTTCTAGAATATTCCGTCAACCGAATCGGGCTCTGTTGCCGCGGATTCTGTTACGCTCCGCCACTTTATGCCGGATGGAAGTTGTGGCTCGCTCTGTCCCGCCCTGCCTGTCTGTCTGTCTGTCTGTCTGCTCCTGTCTGTCTGTCTGTCTGTCTATCTGTCTATCTATGTTTTTTTCTGCCTGTCTGCTCCTGTCTGTCTGTCTGTCTATCTGTCCGTCTGTCTGTCTGTCTATCTATATGTTTTTTTCTGCCTGTCAATCTGTCTGTCTCTGTCTGTTTGTCTATCTATCTATATATCTGTCTGTCTGTCTCTGTCTATCTGTCTGTCTGCCTGCCTGCCTGCCTGTCTGTCTATCTGTCTCTGTCTATCAGTCTATCCGTCTCTGTCTGTCTTTCTGTCTATCTGTCTCTGTCTGCCAGTCTATCTTCCTGTCTATCTATCTATCTGTCTGTCTGCCTATTCATATATATCTCTACATATCTAACTATCTTTGTCTGTCTACCTACTCTCCCTTTCTCCCCCCTCCTCCTCTCTCTTTCTCGGCCCCCCCTCTCTCTCTCCCTCTATCTATCTATCTATCTATCTATCTCTCCATCTCGCTCGCTCCCAATAGGTCTCGCTGTCGCATCTCAGGTTTTCTTGTCAATAACAAACGTGTCTGAAATAAGGGACAGGAGGAGATGAAGGAGATGAAGGAGGGGAAGAGGAGATGGAGGAGGGAAGGAGGAGGGAAGGAGGAGGAGGAAGGGGGAGGAGGGAGGAGGGGGAGGAGGGAGAGCACTGAGAGAATTAGAGGAGGAGAGGGAGAAAGGAGGCAGAAGAGGAGGGCTAAGAGGAGGAGGAGGAGGAGGACGAAGGATACGATAATGATGATGATGACGATTAAGGTGATAAGGGTGATGATGATGATGATAGGAGGAAGAGGAGAAGGAGGAGGAGGAGGAGGAGGAGGGGTGGAGGATGTGGGGAGGAGGAGGAGGAGGAAAAGAAGAACAAGGAGAACGAAGAGAGTGTAGAGGAAGCAAAGGAGGACAAACGGAGGAGTAAGGGCGAGGAGAAAACGAAGAATAAGCGAAATAAGAGCAGGAGCAGGAGGATTAAGAAGAGAAGGAGGAGGAAATGAGAAAAGAAAAAATAGAGGAGTAAGAGGCAGAAACGAAGGAGATACAGAAGGAGGGGAAAATGCTGAAGAGGAGGAGAAGGAGAAAGAGGGAAAGGAGGAGGAGAAGGAGGGTGGAGAGCGCCGGTGTGAGACGAGGCGGAACTCGAGATCTCTTGGAGTACTCGAGGGCGACTGAGGAGGAAAGGGAGGGGGGGGGGGTCGAGGAGGGAAGGGAGGGGGGGGGTCGAGGAGGAGCATACAGCCTCAAGATGCCATTGTTAGCCAGAGGTGGGGGGGGGGGGGGCTGGGAGTGAGGGAGCGGAAAATAAGAGGGAAGGGAAGGGGGGAAGGAGGGAGGGGAAAGTGAGAGGGAGAAGGAGAGGGGGAGGCAAGGAGGGAAAGAGGAAGGGGGAGGAAGGGAGTGAGGGGGGGGATAGAAAGAGGGAAAAGGGGAGGAGGGGGAGGGAAGGGAAAGTAAGATTGAGGGAGAGGAAAGGGGAAGAAGGGAGGGAGAAGTGAGATGGGGAGCGACGGGAGGGAGGAAGTGAGGGAGGGAAAAGTAAGAGGGAGAAACAGAGAGGGCAGATAGAAAGAACTCAGGGAGATGAAAAGAAACAAGAGACACAGACGCGCACATAGATAAATGAAGGCAGACAGACAAAGAGGAAGAGAAATATGACAAACAGACAGACAGTCACACGAAGAGCCAGAAAGAAGAAAAGAAAGAAAGAAAGAAAGAAAACAAATACAGATAACTAGTCACACAGAAAAATGGAAAAAGAGAGAAAAAAACCAACAAACAGAGAAAGACAGAGCCACACATGAAAAGAAAGAAAAGGGAAACACAAAGATAGAAAGAAAGAAGGAGAAAATAACAGACACGAACAAAGAGACAGAAAAAAAAGAAAGAAAGAAAGAAAAGGAAAGGAAACGAACAGACCGACGAACAGAGGAAGAGCAAGGAAGAAGGACAGACACAGACAGACCCGAGACCAAGACGGAGAGAGGAGACAGGAGAGAGGAGACAGGAGAGAGGAGACAGGAGAGAGGAGGCAGGAGAGAGGAGACAGGAGAGAGGAGACAGGAGAGAGGAGGCAGGAGAGAGGAGGCAGGAGAGAGGAGGCAGGAGAGAGGAGGCAGGAGAGAGGAGGCAGGAGAGAGGAGGCAGGAGAGAGGAGGCAGGAGAGAGGAGGCAGGAGAGAGGAGGCAGGAGAGAGGAGA
>NC_091575.1:2500-7500 GCF_042767895.1 Penaeus vannamei | reverse complement strand
TTCATTGCATAATTTACAAGTCACAATATCACAGTTTTCTTCCTGCTTCGTATAAACCATAGATGAATACATCTTGCATAAACCGGTCACAGTGCTTTATGCTTCAGATTTCAGGCCGTTGAGAATTAATGAAGTCAGTTTTCTTTGAAGGAAGTTTTAATTATGTGTGGAATTCTAGCAAGAGGTTTTCTAAGATCTATATCCACACTTTACTTGTCACATGCATGATCATGCCTGTGGATTCCAACATACGATGGTATCCACACAAAACGTATATCATGGCCTCGTTCTTTTGTACGATACATATTTATCCTTCTGCCATTTGCAATATTTCCTGCACCTTCATATAGTGTGTTCAAAGCTGGAGAGCACTCTGTGAGTCGCAGAAAATTACTCCTGAGCCGTGATTTAATAGAAATTCGGTAGCTATGAGCATTCCTGCCAACTCAGTTTGCGTAGTGCTAGCCCAGTCATGAACCCTCTTACAATCCTGGTGCTGCAAAATATTGTTTGTATATACGACAAAAGCGCATCCTGCTCTACTCCCAGACTGCAAGGATCCATCAGTGTAGCATGCATACGCATTGGGCATAGTTTCAAGGTGCTCATTGATAATTATCAAAGCATACTGCATTAGTACAGCAAGGGGGACACTGTTTTTTTTTTGAGGCAGTCGTACAAAATACACTTAGATCCGACATTTTCCACGGTGGAACAGAACTTCCATGTAGGGTCTTAGTTATAGATATGTTCAGCTGAGACAAGTGCTTACATGTTACTTGTAGCCATGGATTTAAGTTTGAATCAATGTTGCCATTCAAAGTTAGCTTCACTATTATAGTTTTAGTTGTCTTTGGAACTCATAAACAGACGGCAAATTAAGTTCTGTTCTCATATTCACAATCCTCGTTGTTTTAGGGGCACCGAGAATAATCCTCATGGCCTCATTTGTACAGTTTCTAAACTAGCCAACTCTGATTCGTTGTATAATGCTAAGTGCAATGCATGATAATCGATGACCAACCGTATGTATGACAGGAGTCTAGCAATATTGACATTAATACCATGGTCTTTGCCGACGTGTCCTAAGTGGCTTCAGCCGCTCCCACAGCCTTCTCTTCAGGTTTTGTATATACTTTGCATCATTAACAACTACCCCGAGGTATTTGTATTGGTGACAGAGACTGATGTGAAACCTTGGCAGAGGGATTGTCTTAGGGTTAAGTGCCTTTGCTTTTCAGTCGATAAGATCAAGCCATACTCTGTAGCCCTTGCTGAAAGTACATCAAGAATCTGTTTCATTCTCTCCTCAGATGAGGATTTAATACAAATATCATTGGCATAACAAATAATGGAGTCATTGGAGTCCCTCAAGTGATATATCGCTTAGTAATCTATGCATTAGGATGTTAAATAGTATGGGACAAAGTACGCCTCCCTGAGGTGTGCCGAGTTCAATCACTTGTATGAGTATTCTTAACACCCCTGAAGAAAACGTGAGCCGATCGATTGAATGGATACATTTGAATCCATGTTAACGGGTTTCCCTGAATACCAAAGCTGGCTAGTTTCTCAAGGATCATTTCTCTGTTTGCAATATCAAAGGCAGATTGAAGATCAAGAAATACGGTTTGCATGCCTGGTATTGAGTTTGTTAAGTACTCTGCAAAACAAAGCTGACTGCTACGTCCTGGGAGAAATCCATACAGTCTGGGGGATAACTTACCATGTATACGGTACATGAGTCTGTTCAGAATTATTCTCTCAAGTACTTTGCACAGACAGGAGGTCAAAGAAATTGGTCTGTATTTGTCAGTGTCGGATTTGGGTATAGGGATGATTAAACTTTTAGTCCAGGAGCTTGGGAGGATTCCTTGTGATAGGCTGAGTCTATACAGGTGTAAGAGTGGGTTGCCTGGCACCTGCGCAATGAGGCGAAGAACACCGTAAATAATGCCATCCTTGCCAGGTGCTGTTGCCTTACCTTTCACAAGGGCATTTCTCAGTTCTCAGTCGCTTATTTCGGCAAAGTCGGACGGGTCAATAGCAGTACAGGCTATTGCTATATTGAATTTTCTATCTATTTTCGACTTGTCGAGTCGATTTTTTATTCCTTGTGGAAGTTCAGCTGAGAGTTTTCGGTCCACTGATCCAGTAGCATATTAGCCTGTTCTTGTGGGCTGTGAAACTGTGGTGTTATGGGAGCTTTACCTGTCAGCCTATTAATCTTTCTCCATACATCAGCCATGGAAGTTTAACTATTGATGCTTTGCAAAAATTGTTCCCAGTGTTTACTACGAATCTCAGTTTTTAGTTCTCTGAATTCTTTATTGGCTTTAAGAAACTGCATAAGATTGTCTGACGTCTTGTTATCTTTATAGCAATTGGCAAGCTCCTGAACTCGTCTATGTTCCTTGGCTAGAATTGGGTCATTGATCCACCTCGGAGCATGGGGGGCTTGGGGGCTCTTTTTCTTTTTATGAACAGACCCATGTGTTATAGTAGTCAGTGACAACTTTGATTAGATCCTATGAGAAATTTTCTACTGTTATTTCATATGTGTTGTACCAACCAAAGACACGTGCCTTGAAGTGATGCTCCAGGCCCGGTGTGATGATTATTCTAAGCCTAGGTGTTTTAGGGGCTGAGTTGCTGTCAACAGTATAGTCAGTTCGGATTGCAAAGTGGTCACTAACTAATTCTCGTACCAGTGAAGTACAGACATTACCATGAGCTAGATTTTTGCGTAACGTAATACGTAATCTAAGCTGCCACCTCCCAAATGCGTTTCTGTTTCTGTGTCATATACTGTCAGTGATCTACCATTAATGAAATGTTTGAATTCTACCCCATTACTGTTACGCTGGCTGTCTCCAAAGTGTGGGTGCCTTGCATTAAGGTCGCCCATGCATAACGTGCCTTGGTTGTGAAAATTGGGTAAAGAACTAGCCAGAAATTTTGACGATCTGGCATATATATTATATAGTGAGAAATACCCTGAGGCAGTCTGAATTTTTGAATGATGAAATTGAACATCAGTGTATTTTTTAACGAATTTATTTGGCAGTTACCTTCACATATGTCAACAATCCAGTCATGGCTGTATTCACATATGAATGATATCCCTTAATTGAAGGTGCAATTTTCATCTTAGCAGCAGCAAAATATTCTTACATGCAAATCACATTAATATTATATTTACGAATATAAAATTCTAGGTCACTCAGCTTAGGCTTAATACTACACATATTCCATGATATGAATTTAATTGTGCGTTTATCCATATGTGAGTAGTGTTTTATTGTGTAATCTATACTGTTACATCCACTAATATTACGGAATTTAGATTCAAATAAACATATAACTTCTTGAATAATGTATATTCTATTACAGATGACTGTCCTAAGCTTAGAAGTACCTTTAACCATGTGAAAAAGTAGGTCTTAGCTTTGTCCCACTTCGTAGCACAGTCCCCTCGGTTATGCTGGATGCACCTGGGGAGCTGGTGACGTCCCTGGACTCCTCGTCTGACTCGGTGTCACAGGGATTGTGGTATTGTTCGTCGCTGCTGTCAGCGCTGACACACCCACTCTGGTTATCAGCACTGATGTCCTGACATCGAATCTGCTCGCTCGTTACTTTAACACTAATGGCAGCACTAGTATCTCGCCAATGACAGTCCCTTTTATTTTTTTTCCTTGTACTGTCTCAAGTTATTGTTTTCTTGTCTCAGAGCTTTGACTTCCTTTAAAAACTCCAGCACATTTATGTCACTATGGTCGACTTGCGTGACGTCACTTCTTCCACATGGTTGTGCGGGGGATTCCCCGGCCAGGCCTGCGGTCATCTCTGCCCGAGGGTGAGGGATGGCCGTCTCGGCTGGCGCCTGGGGGGGGGGGGGGGATCGCGGTCTTTAATTCAGAGGGCATAGCACCTGTGAGGCCCGGAATACCCCCTGTGATGATTAGCATCATCATGTCAACCTGCTCCTTCAACAACGCAACCGTGTCGCGTAGTTCGGAGACCTCGGCACCCTACTCGCCGGCAGCCGCAGGAAGTCTCTGCGGCTGGTGGCGTCACACACGGCACGGCTGGGCACTCCCCCGGCACGCTGGCCGCGGGTTGGGCTAGCAGGGCCGCGCTGGTCACTCGCGGTTGGTGCCGGGGCCAGGGGTGGGGGAAGGGGGAGGGCCAGGGCAGGGAGGGCTGTACACCACCAGTGCCAGGCAGTCACACCTGTCTTCCCTCACCTGAAGCAGGATGGGACAAAGGTCGGTGCATCTGAAATAGTGTTGCGTCCTGCAGCACTGCGAGGACACTCCTTTGCAGCGTGCCTTGTCCTTGCAGTACTTTGCTACGTGGTTACTATAACACTTGACTTTCCCATGCAGTTGTAGCAAATCACAGGGGATGCCTTCCACGGCTGCACGTGGCTGGTGGGCATGTACTTTCCGAAAAATTTATATGTAATGAGAGGTGGTTGCTCTTCTTATATGATGCGGACCGGTTTACTGGTTTCCCATCCTTGTACACTCGAATGGCTCCATCGAATGCATATCCGTTTTTAAGGTCAACGTCCTTGTTATAATGTGTGACGAGGTACTCGTCATATTTTTCTGGTTTCTTTTTTCATCACATGCTTTGAAGCCAATGCCTCCAATAAGTCCTCCAGTAAGGTTTTCTATATAGTTCTGCTGTGAGCGAGTGACGTAGATGTATGGCGAGGAGAGCGTGTTCCCTCGCACAAGGTCAATGGGTGTATCCCGCAGGTTCGAAGAGGGCTTGCCAAGGTCCTGTAGCTATTTCCTTTTTCCTTTTTCGTGGTGCCTTCAGGGAAGGCGAGACGGACGTAATCTTTTCTTGGTGCCAATGGCGTCTTGCCGGCGTGGATGGGCTCTCTTTTATTCCTTTTCTTTTTCGACTCCACTAATGTGAAGCCGTCACCTCCGCCAGCGTCACCCACGTGGGCGACGGCATGACCGTCATTTCGTGCTTCAGAA
>NC_091574.1:36898582-36902941 GCF_042767895.1 Penaeus vannamei | reverse complement strand
ACAAGAAACACAGGAAAAAATCGAAAATACCGCTAGCGACATTCTCTAGACACTATATATCTACAAAAAAAGTCATAATTTTGGACTGAATTTGCGTTAAAAAAAAAAAAAAAAAAAGCATACTTCCGAAATAACGGTCATTGAATTTTTTCTCTCTTTTCCTAATCCTTATGGTATGAAAAATTAAAGGGAGAAGCATAATCTTCCTAAACCATAACATTGCCAGCATGTAACGGTTTCTCAAAATCTTTTGTATAGTGTACCAAAGTGGCAGTAATTTTTCGTGTCTATAGGCCTACACTGACCATTTTAAAATCTTTATCTAAAATCCCTTAAAAATCGTACAGCCATTCTGATTTCATATCTGAATAGAACTATCCTTCAACTATAATACCCCCCAATCCCTTGCCCGTTGTTGTCTTGGGAGGGCTTAGGTGACGGAAACTGAGACCCAATGCAGGGATCTCCCCTGCCTAGGGTCTCAGCCCTCGACTCAACTAATTTTGCATGGTCTTTTCCCCCTCCAGCTTTTGTTTCCATCCCTTCTCCATCCCCTTCTTCTATCTACTTCTTAAGGTGTGAGAGCCGTGCTGAGAGGAGGAAAGGCTGACCTTGTGCCAGTCCTGAACGGCCTGCGGGAACTATGGGCACGGTACTCCCGACTAATCTAGCCCTTACCTTTCACTTGCGATGGAGGTGGACCAGTTGATGCCTTTTATATAATCCTGGTTCCCCAGTAATGAAAATGTAATCCCTTTATTAGAGGTAATGAGGCTAGCCCCTTTATCAAATAGCCCCAACCCAAGCTCTCCTTTGACCACGGCTCCGAACACTGAAACTACTACCCACTCCTCAATGCCTACTAGTGCATTACCCACCCAAGCAGAGAATCAATCTCCAGAAGACATTCCTTCTCACTCAACTTCCTCAAATTCATCAACTCTACCCCCGCAACCTTCATCAAGCAACCAATCCTCCCTTATTACTACCTTACAGCCTTATTCTCCATCACTCCGTAATACTCCCTCTTCCACACGTCCCCGACCATCCACCACCACCAACCCTACAGATATCTTAAATACTCTGTTTAGCCCAGCTAAATGGGACCGATTTTTCGTAATCCCTTCTACAGCTTCTTACTCAGGCAACACTCTTCTCTTTCAACAATGCCTCCAAAAACAAGTAGGCAGAGTCCCTTTCTATACCAGACGCGATCGCTCCTGTCTTGTAACAGTCAGATCAGAAACTGAATCTATAGCACTATCAAATTTAACTGATCTTTCTGGCAACCCCATTCCTGCAGAACCTCATCCAACTCTTAATACTTGTACTGGAACTCTCTCTCCTCAGCAAACTGCCCAGTCGATATCAAAGATTGGTCAGACTGTGGAGAAGACTTATCAGGATGCCTCAAAGACCAAGATGTGAAATCAGTACATTGCTACACCATTCCTCCTAGAGGTCAACGAAAGAATCCGACCAACATTGCTAAAATTACTTTCCGTACACATGACCTTCCCGTATGTATCTACACTGGTGGACAATCCCTCCCTGTTCGACCATACCAACCCCCTCCCCGTCAATGTCAAAGCTGTTGGTGCTTTGGACATCCTGCAGACATTGCCGTTCCACAAACCGATGCCCCATATGTGCCCAACCTGGTCATAACCGATCAAACTGCTCAGCACAAACACGAACATGTGCTAACTGCGGCGGACTCCATAATGTATTTTATAGAGGCTGTCCCACTTACAAGTTTGAATCCGAGGTAGCAACTCTCAGATACAAAAATGGTCTCACTTTACGTGAAGCCAGACAGGAAGCACGCCGACAAGGTTTCTCTCATACTCCATACTCGTAACATCGTTCGCTCAGCCCCTCCCCCTCCACCCCAAGATGTCCCCATTTCCACTTCTACATTCTACATCCCTCAGGCCAATTCCTTTGCCACTCTAAACCCAGACACCCCAATCTCAACCACAGCTCCAATCTCAACTACAGGCCCAACACCAACCCCTTTCCCCCCCTACACTACCCACAGTAGACAGACTAAACGTTCTAACCCTTCTTCCCCTACATTGCAATCACCTCCACCTACATTTACCTTTATTCCTGAGACAGCAGTCTCCTCTTCCCCCCCTCATAAGAAAATCTTTATCCCACAAAACTCTCCAACCAACTCCACTGCAGAAACAATTACCTTCTCACAAAACTCTTCAACCAATTCCACTGCAGAAACAATGGATGACATCCAAAGTCATATGCTTAAGACACAAGATCCCATAACTCATGCTCCTTCCGCACTTGAAGTGGTTGCCGATATTTATACCCCTCCTACTCATATTCCCCCTACACCCCTTCCTCCTACTCCCTCTCAACACAACCTAACCCCCTCAACTCCATCCACCTCCGGTATCCATCCTCCTGATATCCATCCCCCTCTTACTCACAGCACCTCTACACCCCTTCCTCCTAATTCCTCCCAAGACAACACATCCCCTTCAACTCCAACTATCCATCCTTCCGATATCCACCCTCTTACCACTAATACTCCCCCCCACATCTACTCCCTCTCAACACAACCCACCCCCTTCAACCCCAACTATAGGCACATTCTCCCTCCCTCCATCCCCTCTATCTTTTGCACTCCCTCCCGGATACACACGAAAATCACTCATGTCACAACAATGCCCTTCCCCAAATTCCCTACCTCCTAATACCCCTCCTTCACACCCTATAGCTCCTTCTCCCCTAGATTCCCCAATACGTACCGTATGCGGTATCACTCATAAGCTATAGCTCTCCTACATTGGAATATTCGCGGTTTCCGTTCTCATAGACCAGACCTACGTCATATCCTTGCTTCTTATAATCCATCTAGTTTTCTGCCTCCAAGAGACTTTCCTCACACACCCTCCTATTCCAATTCCCAATTACCATTTTATCTCTTCTCCACACTCCCCCTATGTCTCGTCTATACTTATCCATCATAAAACACCTTATGTCATACCTCCCATACAAACTACTGTCCCGTGCACAGATATTCGCATCTTTCTTCGCCGCTGGATCACAGTGATTTCAGTCTACTTCTCCCCATCCCACCCCTTTGACTTTGCTGCCTTTGAAACTCTAATTTCCCAACTCCAACCACCTTTCCTCGTAGTTGGTGATTTCAACTGCCGCCACACTCTGTGGGGTGACTCTACCACCAACTCCCGAGGCCGATCTCTAGAACGCTTCCTCTTCACAAATATCCTAATTATTCTTAATTCAAATCGCCCCACACACTTTGATATGCGCACACAATCCTTTTCATGCCTTGACCTCTCTCTATGCTCTCCTATTCTACATTTAGATTTCCATTGGTCAGTTCTAGACCACTTCCCCTATAGTGACCACTTCCCAGTACTCCTTTTTCCTACTTCATATATATCACTTCCTAATCCTCCACGCTGGTGCTTTGATAGAGCTGACTGGCATACTTTCACTTCACTCTCTACTATACCTATCCCTCCATCCCCCTTACCGTCCATTTCAGATATGCTACAATGTTTTACAACCACGATCCTAAGAGCTGCCTATACAGCCATTCCTCGAACTTCAAGACCTTATACCTCTAAATGTGTTCCATGGTAGAATTCTGATTGCACCAAAGTGCTTCGCTTAAAACGAGTAGCCTGGAACGGCTATCGCTACAAACGAGGCACCCCTCACCAGCTATCAGCCCCTATTTCCTTTAAAAAGGCATCTGCCCATCTTCGCCGTACAATTAGAAACAGCAAAACAAATAGCTGGCAAAATTGTTTCATCAATTACATCTTCTACATCTATTTCAGCTGTTTGGCGACGGATCCATAAATTATCATGCAAACATCCCCCCCATCTGGCACCCGTCCTCCATATTCGAGATGCTCTCATATCTGAACCTGTCGAAGTAGCTAATGAACTGGGCAACTATTTCAGCCAGGTCAGTAGCGGCTCTCACCTTTCTCCACACTTTTCTTCCATTCAAGCCATCAAAGAACGCATCCCTATTACCTTCACCCTATCCTCTGATGAGTCCTATAATGCTCCTTTTTCTTCTTCTGAACTCACAGTTACAGTCGTGCCGCAACACTCATGAAGGCCCTGATGGTATTCACTATCGTATGCTCCGACACCTCCCATCTTCTTCTCTATCCTTCCTTTTAATTATTTTCAACCACATATGGACGTCAGGAAATTTTCCTTCTCATTGGTGAGATGCTCTAATCCTACTTTTCTTAAAACCCAATAAGTCAGGTACCCTACCCTAAGATTACCGCCCCATAGTTCTAACTAGCTGCTTGTGCAAACTACTAGAACGAATGGTTAACTTCC
>NC_091574.1:36883582-36888582 GCF_042767895.1 Penaeus vannamei | reverse complement strand
TTTGAGCAATTGTCTCAGATAGACTTTTGCAGTTAGTCTGGACGCAAGTCCTGTGCCGGACCAACCCATCAGTATGGAACTTCTTACTCCGACTGAGATTTGGGAGGTGATCTCTTGGCTGCGGGGTTGGAAAGCTGTGTGCTTATGCTATATCTGCTGACTGCAGGGATAGCGATATGTTACAGGGCTTGCATGCTGTCCTAGATGCCATCTGTCAGTCCACTTCTATTCCCCCGGGCCTGTGGAAGGGGAAAGGGGATGGTTGGGATAGTAACTACTGTAGCATCACAAGTGATCCGAGACCACTTACTAAAGCACCAAACACCGGAGCAGTCTGTATTCACTCCTAACACTTTGAGTTATAAGCACGGCTGTGGGCTGCTTGTAACCTCAAGAAGGCATTTGATTTGGTGCATCACGAATCGCTACGGGAGATCCCGAGACTTATGGGAAATCTAACATGGATAATTGGTTTAATAGCAAGCCCATATACTGATACTAAAAGTGCTGTAAATTGTGGTAGGGGCTCTTGAGTTTCTTCCCTGTTAATTCAGGCTGTGTTCTTGCTCCAACACTTTTCAACACTTGCATGGACTGGATACTGGGCAGAGCTATTATCCACAGTCACTGTGGAGCAACAATAGGCAATATCAAGGTCACGGACCTTGACTTTGCCGACGATGTTGTTACCCTATCTCTGGAATTTCTGGTGGCGGCTCAATGCATTTAGCAGTGAGAACCCCCTGGGCCTAGAGGTCTCCTTGATCAAGACTAAGGCCCGTACTTTTAAAACCTTTCGCCAGTGCTGGCGTTCGCCTGTCGAAGCTACGCCAGGCAAAGTAAGGCTTCCCTCAGTGAGGGAGGCCTTACTTTTAAACCCAACGTTCGCCAGGGTGGTCGAAGGGATCGCTAAATCTAGCGCAAATTTGATTATATCTGCAATGCACAAAACATAACCTAAACTTAATTATTAACCTCGAGAGAAGACGAAAATGTTGTCTCCGCAATAGTCTCACTTTATTCTATAACAAAGGAGTTAAAATTTAACTTTATGCTATAACAAAGAAGTTGGAAATAACTTTATACTATAACAAAGGAGTTAAAAATTAACTTTATACTTTATGCTACACTACACTTTATACTATTATAACAAGGTTAACTTTATGGCCCGTACTTTTAAAACCTTTTGCTAGTTCTGGCGAAAGGTTTCGCCGGGCGATCGGGAATTTCGTACCATTAAAAGTTCGCCAGGGCTGGCGAACGATCGTATTGGAACAGCCTGGCGAAGCAAAGTCGCGAGAGCCCTCCCTTTCCCGTGTTTAAATACCATTTTCTTGCTTTCAAATTATAAATTAGTAACATATTTATGTATGATATGATGTAGGAATCACATTGTAATTCTAAAATATCTTAAAATCATAAATTATTATGAAATAACGTATATACGTAGTTTTTTCAAGACCGATGTTCCAGTCGAGAGCTCAAGACATCAGCTGTATTCCTTCCACCCAACACCCACCCCCACCCCCGAGATGACTTATTTAGATTTAGGTTGTTATTTGGTTGTAAGGATAATTTTCCAATGTTACCAAAAGTGTTTTGATGTTGGCATGTTTACTACGGGCTATAGAAATATAGCTGTAGTGCTCCACCGCTCTATAATAAGCGTATCTAACCTAACCTAACCCTTGTATCCCAACAGTTAACTATTTTATATCGGTTAGGTATAGTAAATTATTAATTTTCAACTCCTTTGTATAAAGTAAGGCTATTATGGATATAACATTATCGTCTTCTCCCAAGGTTAATAATTAAGCTTAGATTATGTTAGGTAAGGTAATATATGATATTTTATAAGTAAGGTAAGGTAAGGTAATATAATAATAAAAAAAAAAATCCCTGCTATGTGCCAACAATATATATTTACTTACATGTTCATATAACACACTGCAGATGTAACAAATTTGTGTTTCCCACGTTTTTTATTTTTTCTTTCTTTTTTTATTCGCCGAAGCGCTAGATTTAGCTGGAATGCAACATGTTAGCGCCTTGCGATCCCTTTCCTTCGCCAGGCCTGGCGAACACCTGCCTTGGGTTTTATAGTAAGGCCTCCCCAGCATTGGCGAAGGGTTTTAAAAGTACTTTATACTATACTATATCAACTTTATACTTTTATACAAAAAATTAATTTATACTTTAACAAAGGAGTTAAAACATTACCATTTTACTATCCCTAATGATTTAAGATTTTGAACTGTAGGCCTACAAGGGTATCATTAGACACGCCTCATTATAGGGCGGTGGAGCACTACAGCTATGTTTCTACAGCCAAAAGTAAACATGCCAACATCCAAACACTTTTGGTAACAATTGCGAAAAGAACAATATCCCTACAACCAAAATAACAACCTAAATCTAAATAAGTCATCTCGGGGATGGGGGTGGGGGTAGGGGGGGAAGGAATATAGCTGATGTCTTGAGCTCTCGACTGGAACATCGAAGGTCTTGAAAAAACTACGTATATACGTTATTTCATAATAAATTATGATTTTAAGATATTTTAGAATTACAATGTGATTCCTTCACCATATCATACACAAATATGTTACTAATTTATAATTTGAAAGCAAGAAAATGGTATTCAAACAGCTCTCGCGATTTTGCTTCGCCAGGCTGTTCCAATACGATCTTTCGCCAGGCATTATTCTAATAGTACGAAATTCCCGATCGCCCGGCGAAACCTTTCGCCAGCACTGGCGAAAGGTTTTAAAAGTACAGGCCTAAGATTTTAGGGCCTGTTAAAGGAACCTGTTCAGTTGATACATGCTTTCGGCGAGGAAGTTGAAATCACAGTGAGCTTTTCATACCTTGGTAGTGCAGTTATCAGACCAGGAAGTCAGTACATGGATTGGTTTAGCAGCAGGAGCCAGAGAAAGAAGGACCCGTTACTTGCATAATCCATGACCATCGATTCCGGGTATAGCGCTCGTTTCCCTGTGGATGATCCTGCCCAGCAGTTGTCTCTTCATTAGGCGTTCCTGCGTGGAGGAGCCCGTGGAGGGACCTGGGAAGTCGTGGCTTTGACAGCTTGATCAGATTTGTGAAGAGGTAGAGATAGGCTGAGGACCTCCCTGGCAGCTCACCATGAAGGACCCCATGGCTGGATGCACACACACACACACACACATTTCGTACTCGCTTGGAAATGGTGCGAGGTTAGGAACCTCCCAGTTGTGCTGTTTCTCGTGTTGAGAGTAGCTTGTCGCTGTTAGCAAAGTGACTTTTGATGAGAATAGCAGCGGACTTTGGCAAGTCGGCAGTTTCGCTGATTTGAGAGGTCTCACTTTTTTGTCAATTATGTTTCTAATGAGGGTATACCATGATTTGAGATTTGTTTTACAGATTTTATCAATTATCTGTTTATGATTGTTTTTTCCGATCTTCGATCTTACATGTTTTGCTAAGTACTTTATTGCATCAATGTTTCTTGCTCTGTAGGCTTTTTGTCTTGCCGGGATAAATGTCTGTTCTTGCCGCCTTCTCCCTCCTATCTTCCACCAAGCCTACCAAGGCTCGGTAAATTTCCTTCCATCGTTTTGAACATCCACTCACTATCAGTATCCTGATGGTGAGTGGATGTTCTTTTTAAGGGGATTCGAGACTGATTTATAGAATAGCATTTATCATTCGGATCGGGGGCGTTAAGAACGTTGGCCCTGTCATGATATGTAAACTAGGATCCCTTCCAGGGAACCTGGGCATGTGTTTTGTTCCCTTTAATGGCGTGGATGCCTGGTATTTCTTTGGTACCCAGAACAGTGACAGATGATCACAATTGCCTAAAGTGGGAAGGTTTTTTTCATGAATCTGTTAAAGGTATTTTCCCCATGCGTGGGGAAGGTCACAACCGCTTAAAATTCAATGCAGAAGCGATTTCACAATCAAAAAAAGTTGTTGAGGTTACCCAGTATTAGAAAAAAGGAATTTTTGCGCTTTGCTTTGAGCGAGAAAATGTCTATTTTGTTTTCTCTGAGGGATTTTTGGGGTAGGTGTCGCAGGTGGGAAATATATCTCGCAAATTACCAGCACACTGATTTCGCGAGGCAATCATCTAGGTCGAGCTGCCAGCCATATTTTTTGTAGGTCGTCAGTTGGCGGACATGGATTTCGTAGTGTTGGGATTGTGTCTGTGATATAAGTAGCAACGCCACCACCTTTCTGCCTTCACGAATTTTGATGAAAGTGGTACTGATGCATGGTTCCGAGGTTTAGTTTATAGTCTTTGAACCATGTTTCTGATAATACTGCAATGTCGGCAATATTTTTGTTTCATTATGACGAGTTCACCCGCGTTATTAGTGAGGCAGCAAGCATTTGCAAGGTAAATGCTAGGAAGGAACCTGACTTCACAAACTCGTCTTGCCTTGCCTTTGAGTTAAACAGTGAAGCTGGAATGACCTAAATTTTGTTTTGAATGCATTTACATCATGCAGGGAAGTTAACGAGCAGATAATTCTCGATGTCTGCTTCCTCTGTGTCTGTATGGCAATTTGTTATGTAGATGTATATCTCTAGTTTGGGTGACCCTGTAGGGGTTTGGCATTAGGACTTTGTTCTTGTTTGTAACCACTTTTCTTTTTTCTATGAGAGTTAGACGTTAATGGTTAGACGTTAATGGTCTTCCTGTTTTCACAACTGGCACGGTCAGACTGGGGAACCCGGGCACGCAGTGGTGCGGTTGGTGGAGGGGGATTGTGGCTTCTTGCTGGTCGTTTTCCCTTCTGTTATTACGATTATTTATCTCGTATGGAAGTTGCTCGATTTCCCTTGTCGCTCATCTTCCCATCTGCTGAAGAGGGTGGGTGTGGACACAAGGCCGGCTAAGGAGGAATGCGCTGCTCGCTTGCGTCAGCAGGGGCGTTTGCCGCGGCCGCATGTCTCAGGCCGGTGATGACGCCGAGTTCGAGTGACGCTGGGTTAGCAGTCTCATTGCCAGGGGA
>NC_091574.1:36862141-36864641 GCF_042767895.1 Penaeus vannamei | reverse complement strand
AAAGGGGGGGGGGGGTCTCTGGTGACCGCAAATGTGTCTCATCTCTGTCGCCCGGCGGACACCTCGCTGTTCAGGCCAGCCAGTTCGGTGCACGTAGAACGCGTGTTGCCTTACGTATTGGAAAGCCTCGTTGGGCCATTATATTCCACAATTGGCCTCCGGATGAGAACAGTGGTAACGTGTCGGCCTCTCATCCAAGAGCGCGGTTCAGCTTCGCGTATCTGGCTTATCCTTATCCTTATCGTTGTCGCGGCAGGCTCCCCTCAGAGATGTAGTCCTGACGATGTTCATCTTCGCAAAGCTAATTTATCTTTATCTCTTCCGATTAAAGTCGGCAGTTCGTGCAGGGGATCAGCGAATATACGCAGGATGAGCAAAATTCTGAGCCAGCCATGTGAAGGCTGCTCCCGAAAGTCCTTGGGCTGCATTCACACCAAGGTGGCATGTTGCACGTGACACGCCATATGAAAAGGAACATCCGGAAATATACAAAAAAAAAAAAAAAATCACACAGAAGTGGCTTGCAACTTCTGTGAGAAAGGTTTCATATATTTCCGGATGTTTCTTTTCGAATAGCATGCGACATTCCGCCTTGGTGCAAAAGCTAATGTACTTATATCTAATTTACTATCAGCGTTGTATATTGTGAATGTGATAAGAAAATTGTATTTTAAACACAAATTTCAATATGAAAATTATTTTCGAGATCAAATGTGGTTAGAAAGAAGCTTTATGCACGGCGTTAAGTTTATTTCATATTATCAAGGAAAGGAGGTTAAAATACCGAAAAGAATCATATAACAGCAAGTATCATTTGCAACAACTGGTCCCGAGGTCGCTTCAAATTCTTGGGCAATTGCAATAAATAAGGTAGACAAAAATATCGCGTGAAGATAAAGGAAAGAATATCGACAAAAACTTTTATAAATATCCTTGCTGTTTTTTTCTCTTCTTTTAGGATCTACAAACTTCTGTTGTAGAGAAAGTAAAACAAAAAGAATTGAATAAAAGTTTTTTTTTTTGTGGTGAGTTATTCATGACAGTGAGAATATATATGCATATACATACAGTTTTTTGTTTGTTTGTTTTTTGAGATGGTACGTTATACATAACAGTGAGGCTATAAATGCATATATACATACATACATACATACATATATAAATATATATATATATATACATATATAGCTTCGCACGCACATACGCAGGCAGGCACACACATACACGTACACACTTGAATTCATACAATCACAGACTTTCACGTATGATTGTATAAACATAAATTATCACTCACACAGATGAATATATCTACATGACAATATGCTGATTTAGTTATAATATTCATACATTTCCATACATGAATATTCATCTACCTATGATTCTCTCCTCAGTCACATCGATTGCTGTACAGAAACACGCTACGTGCGTGCGCGACCCTACGAATACTTATGAAAGCCCTCCAAGTGAACCGCAAGTCGCCCTTTCACTCTACTCAGCCTTGTTGTCACGCATCTTCTTCCCACCGGGCGTGGCCACCGTCTACCTGGAGCATAGATTCCCGCCATTAAGGAGCCCGAAGCACCAGAAGCGACTCATTTACATGGGTCTTATTCTGGTAGGCTATGAATCCCGTAAAAATATTTATTGATATTAATTTCTTCACTATCCCCGAAAATTTATTTACATTTCATTTGGTCATTCTAACGCGTCGGAGTCGCGCTGGGCTCCGTCCATCCCCCGGTATATGGCCATCACCCACAGCCCGCTTACGGTCACCATGCGCCTGCTTACGGTCATCATGCGCCTGCTTACGGTCACCAGCCTGCCTACGAGCGCGGTTACTGCGAACCAAGTGTCGCCCCCGCCTGCGCTGCCAACTCCACTCTCTCCTACTGCTTGGAAGACGCTGAGTACCCCGAGTACGAGATCAAGGCTGCCATCACTGCCGATCACCTCTTCGCCAAGAAGTACGCTGACGTCGCCGACCAGTCTGCTGACGACCTGGTAGACATGATTACCAAGGACCAGGAGGAGGCCTTCGACTACTCTTACTACACTGGGGCCTCCACTGGGGACTCTCCTTACGATGCCACCCACTGGGCTGGTCCTGAGGGTTACATCTGTCCCTCCGAAGTGGTGTATGCCATGCCCAAACGTGCCCAGAATGTGGAAGGCAAGTGGCGCGTCATTGTCAACGACGTGCACTATTACAGCCAGACTGCCCGCCTCGAAACCTGTCTCTTCCCAGAGGCTGCTTGCCGCGCCCTTGCTCCTTGCTACCAGAGCCACTGCACCCAGAAGTCAGTGTACCACCGACTACTCTCCTACGATCCGTGCGACCCCTACAAGGGTCTCTTCATCGACATCTACAAGATGCCCTCGGCCTGCTCCTGCCATCTTCCCGCCTAATGCGCCACTACGACGCTGCTCAACGGATCGCCACTCTTCACACACCAACACCTAACACTCTATGGCCACAACCCCTGCAAGGCCGCCCCTT
>NC_091574.1:36854641-36857141 GCF_042767895.1 Penaeus vannamei | reverse complement strand
ATACCATTGCAAAGACGTGAAGTACGTGAAGAAAGCAGTTCTCTAGTCATCTTGCTGTGATAATATCTACAGAAAATGATGATAATTGATTGCAAATGACATTTATATTCCACTCTTGTGAAACATAAAATTAAATATAAAGTTTACGTATTTTAGATATTACTCTACCTTCCAATGATAAAACGAAATATATTTGATTTCTATTTTCAACTTAACCTTATTCTATTCTATCATTTACAAGAACTTCACCGTATCACTTTGTGCAGGATCCATGTTGGTAATGTCATGCAGTTATTATGTAATACGTCAAGGAAAATCATAAAGAATATGATACAGTTAAGTTTAAGGTGAATTAACGTTTTCGTTCTTTTGCATTCATAAATGCTTATATAGTCTATTTGTGTGAATGTAAATGGTTTCATAATCATTTGGGATAAAGTAAAATTAGTTCATTTGAAAGGCATTAGTAATTGCTACATTGGTGTAAACAGTCTAGTTGCTTTTGATTTGAATGTTTGCAGGTTATCAGTGGCTCATGGCGGCCAGGGTTAGACGTAAGATTTGTATATTATTATATCTTGCTTGAATTTACTCTAGTTTCCTTTGTCGTTATTTCAAATTTCATATGAAGTGAAATGTAATTTCGGAAGAAAACATATATAGTATGTGGATTAAAGTAAAGGAGACCATTATGACAAAGAAGGCCAAAAGTTTTCACTCACTTCAATAATACATAAATTGAAACAATTGCTTATTACAGGCAAACATTATATTGGGAACCTTGTGGTAATTTACATATAGTTTATTAATTTTATTAAAAAAAAAGGCGTCAAAACCTAACATTTATTTTATAATAGAATAAGGTTAAGATAATAATTTTTAAAATCTCGAAAATATTTTTCATGAAGTTTCGTGTCTAAAATGCTAATATCTTTATCATTACTCTTATACAACTTTCCTCTGGGTCAGCTCAGTCAAGGGTATACCCAAAGGAGTATGATCTAAAGCACTACTGGTATTTCCGTGGTTAACTTGTCTTACATCATTTTTAAAGAAATTTATTTCAGCAAAGATAAGTAAGCACTTGAAAAATGCTAACAATTATACATTTTATGTATACATATACCCTCCTTATAAATAATGCTTGTATGATAATATGAAACAAAAGTAGAAATAAAATGAATAATGCAGCAATGAATATCTTGACAATGTTTAAATCCCATTTCATACAATAAATGTCAAAGAAAAATCCATACATTTATTATGTAAATATCACTGAGACTTTGAACTATTCTGCTGGAGTCCTGACAACGCACGACAAAGGAAACGACAAATTCAAGCTAGATAAAATAATATACAAATCTTACGTCTAACCCTGGCCGTCATGAGGCACTGACAACCTGCAAACATTTAAATCAAAACCATGCTACGTTCAGAACTGCTCGTCTTGCTCGTCCAGACATCTTTTCCAGGACTAGCAGGACAAATGGGCCGCGTTCGGAACCTCCAAGACCCTTTCTGCCCAGAATGCATTTTTTTTTTTTTTTTTTTTTTTTTTAATCATACCGGTGTCTTTATTTTACACGCTGCATAGGTTTTGTAACTCCTTTGGTGCATATTTAACTTACCTGCAACTGACAAACACAAAAATATCCTTTGATAACACCAATAAAGGGTCATAAAATTACCCACCAATATCTTGTGGTTACTTGCAACTATCAATGTTTACATACAAACTATTGTGACGTCATCTCGTCCTGCTCGGCCACCTTCGCAGGAGGGCGAGATGGACGAGGTAGACTACTTGTCCGGGACGAGATAGTGGAGGTTCCGAACGGTCAAAACATCTCGTCAAACTGGTCTGGATGAGATAGACGAGCAGTTCCGAACGCACCATCAACTAGACATTGTTTACACCAATGTAGCAATTACTAATGCCTTTCAAATGAACTAATTTTACTTTATCCCAAATGATTATGAAACCATTTACATTCACACAAATAGACTATATAAGCATTTATGAATGCAAAAGAACGAAAACGTTAATTCACCTTAAACTTAACTGTATCATATTCTTTATGATTTTCCTTGACGTATTACATAATAACTGCATGACATTACCAACATGGATCCTGCACAAAGTGATATGGTGAAGTTCTTGTAAATGATAGAATAGAATAAGGTTAAGTTGAAAATAGAAATCAAATATATTTCGTTTTATCATTGGAAGGTAGAGTAATATCTAAAATACGTAAACTTTATATTTAATTTTATGTTTCACAAGAGTGGAATATAAATGTCATCTGCAATCAATTATCATCATTTTCTGTAGATATTATCACAGCAAGATGACTAGAGAACTGCTTTCTTCACGTACTTCTCGTCTTTGCAATGGTATGTTTCCAGGACACTAAAGAAGTTAAAATATACTGCAGAAATCGTGTCAAGTCCTATTCCCTCCTAATGTGTTTTGAGATCAGTGGTTTGGAGACTAATGGTC
>NC_091574.1:36837141-36842141 GCF_042767895.1 Penaeus vannamei | reverse complement strand
GGTGTGTGAAGAGTGGCGATCCGTTGAGCAGCGTCGTAGTGGCGCATTAGGCGGGAAGATGGCAGGAGCAGGCCGAGGGCATCTTGTAGATGTCGATGAAGAGACCCTTGTAGGGGTCGCACGGATCGTAGGAGAGTAGTCGGTGGTACACTGACTTCTGGGTGCAGTGGCTCTGGTAGCAAGGGCGCGGCAAGCAGCTCTTGCTCCACAATCTGGGAGATCAGAGGCATTTTTTGTTCATGTTTGGGTAGTAGAGTGAGAGGAATCCATCGAGACCGATGCTGTCACTATCGGTCATGCTAAGGTATCCGAAAGTTTACTTTAATAATCATAGGGATGATAATGATAGCGAAATACGAATGACAGTGATAAAAGAATTGATTATAAGAACAACAATAATGAAAATGGTAATGATGAGGATAGTAATAATGATGATAATAACAATAATGGTAATGAATAATAACAACAATAATAATAATGATAATAACAATAATAATAACGATAATAAAGATAATACCAATTATAAAACTAATAGTAAAGGCAATGATAGTAATAATTATGATGGTAATAATGACAAAAATAATGATCATGATAATAATGATAAAAGTGATACTGATAATAATTGTAATAGATGATAAGAATTATATAATTGATAATGATACTTATGATAATGATAATATAATGATAATAATTGTAATAACTGTGACAATGATAATAATCATTATCAGTATCATGGTAATGATAATCATGATGATAACAAAAACGATGATAATAAGGACAACTAGTAAAAATAATGATAGCAATAACAATAAGAAAAATAATAACTATACTATTGATAATGATGATAATGACAATAGTTATAAAAATGAAAATGATGATAATAACAATAACGTGGACAGCGATATTAGTCATAACACTATAATAAGAATAACAATGATCATAAAAATGCTGTTCATAATAACTATAGGAAGAACAACAACAGCCATAATAATAATGATGATCACAACAGTAGTAATAACGACAGTAGTTATGATAATACTGACAGCAATTATAAAATTGGTGATAGTAGCAGTAATGATGATGATAATAATGATGATAACAATAATGATATGTGATAGAATGATAATAAAGATGATAACAAAACTAATAGTAAAGATAACTAATGATTATTGCGATGATAATGATTATGATAAAAATAATTACGATAATAATGATAATGATAACAAACATAATGTATTAAGATAATGATAATGATAGCTGATAATAATTGTAATGGTGATAACAATAATTATATTGATAATGATAATGATAACGATAATGATGATGATGATAACAATAATAATGGTAATGATCATAATAAAGAATATAATAATTACCATGACACATAATAATTATGAAAATGAATATTATTACTATTATGATGATGACAATGATAATGATTATAATATAATAATAATGATAATAATAATAATAATAATAATAATAATAATAATAATAATAACAATACTAATAATGATGATAATGACAACCGGAAAGGATAGTGATAGTGATGACGAAAATGATAGTAATAATAGAAATAACAATAATAATAAATATAATGATAATGATAATAAGGATAATCTTAATTATAATAATGATAATAATGATAATAAAAGTAATAATGATAACAATGATAATAATAATCAGTGATATTAGTAAAGACCATATAATAATATTAATAATGATTATGATAATGGTATTCATAAGAACAATGATAACAATAATGATAACAGTAATGATAATGATAATAATGATAATGATGACAATAATAATGATATTAATAATGGCAACGGTGATGATAATACTGATGATAGTAATAGCAATAACATTAATAATGATGATAATGATGGCACTAGTAGTAAAGATAATGGTGATAAAAATAATCATGATAATGAAAACAATAAGACCACTGAAGCAATAAAAATATTCACTTGAATTACATTAAAATCACCTCTTTCTTAAATACACTGGTGACGTCCGTGTTTCCCTCTCGCAATGCTAATGATTTTTTTTTTAATTTTGGATCCGGATCATGATCCGGCTACCACCGTCTAAGTTAGAATCTCAGTTGGGCTAAGACACCTCTGGTAAAAATATCATGAGAATATGTTCATAATATTTGAATTATCCTACTAATCAACGAAAAAAAAACTAACCAACGGTGCTAAAAACATAACCTCGGCGGAAGTAATCATGATAATGACAATAGTGATAATGAGAACGATGATAATGATCATGATAGTAATTGTAATAACAATGATAATGATAATGAGACAACTACTAATAATGATGATAGTAATGGCAATAATAGTGATAATGATAACAATAATGATATAACCGTGATTATGAGAAATATAATGATAATGATAATAACAATAATGATAATGATACTTATAATGATGATAATAATACATATAACCATAAATGATAATATTAATGATAATAATGATAACAATAATGAAAATTGTAACAATAACGACAATGATATTAATTACTGATAGTAATGATAATGATTATAATAATGAAATAATGATGGGGAAGATGATAGTAATAATGGCAATGTTAACGATAACAGTAATGATAATAAATCGGGATCATAATATACGGTCGTGATGCGATTGAGCTCAAGAGTCCCGGGCGCCCTCCCCGTTGCCCGCTTTGCACTCGAGCCTGTTGAACGGCGTCCGAGGTCGCGCCAAAGCGGCCGCTCTCCTTCGGAGGAGCAGCAGAGCAGCTGACACGGCCGTCCGTGTCGGCGCTGTGCTGGGAACCACAGCGGCGGCCGGCCCTGGTCCTGTGAAAGCAGTCACGGCTCACCTGGAAGCCGCGATTGCGAAGGTGGTCCTCCACGAGGGACTCGTATCGAAGAAGCGGCCTGGCCCACCTGGGTTGGCCAAGATCGTCGGCGACGGTGGCCTTGGCCTCCAGGCTGCGGAGGGTGACGCGAGCGCGGCCTGGGGGGAGAGCAGCCCTGCGGAGAGAACCCGCCGTAGTAAACAAGGACGGCGAGGGGCCGTCGGCAGGACACCCACGCCGTGGGAGTTGGGACGAGATGACGCGGCGTGCGTGTCACGACACAAATGACTACGCACAGATAAAGAACAAAAAATAAACCAACTGAACTAATATCATAAATAAAACGATATTAATGAAGACAATAATAGTGACTGATATTTATGAAAACTACAAAAAGAAGAATAACAATGGATTATAAGGATGATCATAATAATGCTAAACAGAATGATATTACTAACAATAAGAAAATCATAATAGAACTGATGACGGTCGTCACACTCCTCATGGAAATAATGAACATGCAACATCATAGCATTATGAATAATAACAACAGTATCAGTAATTGCTATACAATGGCAATAATATGAATAATAACGATAATGAAGATAATGATCATAATAGTAAGGATAATGATACAAAAATGAAAATTATAACTCAAATGAAAAAATACTAATAGGAGAGGTACGGTATGTCTTTTATAATGATAAAAAACACAGACTATGTGGTGAGGAGGTACATACGTAACGTATTACAGAAATTTCCTCCTCAGTTCGTCCACAACAAAAAGGAATTCATCGCGACACATTAGAAATTCGTGTATCATGGATCTTCGCCACTCCCGGTAAGGCCCTTTTGATGCTCATGTCTGGAGCTTACGTGATCTCATTAATTTGCTAATACTTAAATCATATTATATGATTGGTTGATATTGCTGGAATAACAAAATACGATTGAGTCCAGATTCATGAAAGTGGTCCTGCGACTCTGGGAATCTGTTGCGGACCGAAGAACTTACGGTCTGAGGCAGCAACGCGTTAAGCATTAGGACATAAAGGTCTAACAGGAACGTCTCGGATTTTCGCCTACTCATTTTATCCATCTCCGCAGATGACGGATTCGTTTATTAACATGCATAGAAGCTTGTACAATATGCGTAAAAAAAAAAAAAAAAAAAACAGTTTGACTGCATATACAGAAAATAGAATTCCCTGTGCATTACATCTGTTTTGGATTAAGAGGGAGACAGAAACTCTTTTCCTCGAGAGCAAGCCAAAATCGATATACATTGGAGAACGGTAAATACAGAACGCGTAGTAAGATTGATGAAACTTTAAATCGAAGCACCAGTGAATGCAACAAAATGCAGAAAGATCACACACACACACAGACATGACTGGGTCGGGAGAAGAATTCATTGGGTTATATGCAGAGAGTCTGTGGTATATACAAGCGAGAAATGGTACAATCATGAGCCAAAAATAGAAAGTGGTACTTGCAGGGTAGTTTGGGACCTCACTCTTCAGACCGAAGGCCAGATTTAATTCCAATTAAGAAGGAAAACAACTGCATTATCGCTGACTTTCCCATCCCATATGATACTCGGATATAGCAAGCTGACAAATATCAGGATGTAAAGGGAGAACAGAACTTTTGCCTCCATAACCTCATCGAGGCAAAGGGAACACTGCCAAATGTCATCAAAAGGAGAGTGAAAGATGTAGGATTTGAGATTAGATTTGAAGAAGTGCACAACAATGAAATTTTGCATTATGCGAGAGTCTAGAGAAAAGTCCTTGAAAATTGAGGACATATTACCACTGAATGAAAGGACTTTATCAATGTGCGATAATTCTATAATAGTAATAATAATGATAATAATAATAAAAATAATAATAACAAGAAATTTTGATAATGATAATGGTAATGATAATGATAATAACAGCAGCAGCAATAGTAGTAGTAATGATGATAATAGTAATAATTAGGATAATAATAATGACAATAATAAGTATACCACTGATAATAATAAGAAGAATGATAATTATAACAATAATAATGATTATGATCATGATTGATAATAATGAAAATTAATAGATGGATAATGCAAATAATAAAAATGATGATAATACTAACTATTAGCTTCATTATTATGATTAGAGTTATGA
>NC_091574.1:36819641-36832141 GCF_042767895.1 Penaeus vannamei | reverse complement strand
TATTTATTTATGTATATATACACATGCTTATGTGTATACAGATTTATGTGTGTGTTTATATTAGATACACACACACACACACATACACGCAGAGACACACACACTGCCCATCTTTTTCTCCATGGCAAGTGGAAGCAACCGCTGGCGCAAATAAAATAGGAATGACTCGCAAACTGTCTATACGCTACCTGTGGTTCCGAACACATTGTTACGCCTTAAGTCATGGAAGCCAGTTCGATAACAATGCAACTTTTCTGCAAATGACTTCTGTCAGCCTGGCTTTTATCCGCAACAACTTTCTATTATTACTATTATTTCAGAGAAACTTTACTATGAATTGTTTACACGATTTCACAATAATCTCATTGGGCCTGAGTACGCCCGTGGTTGCGGTCAGCGTCTATTTCAGTTCTTTATTAATCTTTCATCACACAATCTCTGACAATCTCTTACCTACTGCCACACAGGAACTCAAGATCAGAGAAAAAGAAAAAGAAACAGAAGGGAGAAAGACTCGGAATCCATATTATCTTAAAAGTAGTTTTCTCGCGCATGTGAAGTATTCGCATCCCTTTTAGCGAGGCATCGCCGAGAGAGACGCTTTCATATTGACGAAGGGAGCACGGTCATCTGGTCGGCAACCCGTGACATGGTGTCATTCTTATTATTAATACTGTCATTATTTCCTTCAGTGTTATGTTTATATCTAAATTAGCTTCATTTTTATATCTTTTATCCCTATCATTACCAATTTTGTACTCGTTCTTCATTAGCTTTATTATCAACAGTACTCTTTTCATTACTATCATTGACACTAGTCTTATGGCTCCTGTCACCAGCACAGCATGTTATCCAGGTACTATTGGAAAGTAATATGGATGGAATAATAGGAAATACCTCATTCACTTTCAGTCTTTACTAACCTTGGAGACGCGCTTCAGACTGCGCGGACGGGGCCAACGCGCACCTGGCGTATATATAAGCTCGGTAATAACGACTGAGCAGTACGCGTCTCTCGTGCCTATCTGTGTGTCTCGTCATGTCTCTTACGTTGGTATGTTCTGAAAACATTGCCAGTTAAACCCGTCTTTACTGTACAATCTAAAGACCACGAAATATTGATTTTATTCTAATGCCGATTTCTGCTTTCCAGGCGGTCGTTCTGGCATGCGCCGGAGTCGCGCTGGGCTCCGTCCATCCCCCGGTATATGGCCATCACCCACAGCCCGCTTACGGTCACCATGCGCCTGCTTACGGTCATCATGCGCCTGCTTACGGTCACCAGCCTGCCTACGAGCACGGTTACTGCGACCCAAGTGTCGCCCCCGCCTGCGCTGCCAACTCCACTCTCTCCTACTGCTTGGAAGACGCTGAGTACCCCGAGTACGAGATCAAGGCTGCCATCACTGCCGATCACCTCTTCGCCAAGAAGTACGCTGACGTCGCCGACCAGTCTGCTGACGACCTGGTAGACATGATTACCAAGGACCAGGAGGAGGCCTTCGACTACTCTTACTACACTGGGGCCTCCACTGGGGACTCTCCTTACGATGCCACCCACTGGGCTGGTCCTGAGGGTTACATCTGTCCCTCCGAAGTGGTGTATGCCATGCCCAAACGTGCCCAGAATGTGGAAGGCAAGTGGCGCGTCATTGTCAACGACGTGCACTATTACAGCCAGACTGCCCGCCTCGAAACCTGTCTCTTCCCAGAGGCTGCTTGCCGCGCCCTTGCTCCTTGCTACCAGAGCCACTGCACCCAGAAGTCAGTGTACCACCGACTACTCTCCTACGATCCGTGCGACCCCTACAAGGGTCTCTTCATCGACATCTACAAGATGCCCTCGGCCTGCTCCTGCCATCTTCCCGCCTAATGCGCCACTACGACGCTGCTCAACGGATCGCCACTCTTCACACACCAACACCTAACACTCTATGGCCACAACCCCTGCAAGGCCGCCCCTTAATGCGGAGGAGAACACCCCACGTGACTGGAGAACTGCTTTCTTCACGTACCGCCACTAGTCATGCCAGGAACTCCCGGGACGCTCCGCCGCTGCTCTCTCTCTCTCTTCCCTTTCAATTTCTTCTCTTTATTATCCATACGAAAGATAAATGCGAGCACATTGTAATATTTTTGCAAATAAATTATTGTTGAACTTATCTATATGAATTCTTATTCCACGACTTTGTCTTATAATAATATAAACGAAGGTGCTCAAAAATATCGTTTCCATGGAGCATTTATCTCAATAGGGTAATGATGACGAAAATAGTGATGATAATCATAATGAAAATACATTATAATGAAAGAAATGAGAATGGTAATGAAAATTATAATGCTAAAAATAAGGACTACATCCATAAACATCACACAGAGTATGACAATGATAATATGAGTAACAGTAATGATGTCCATATGACAAAAATAACATTGGCACAATCATGGTAAAAATGACAATAGGACCATAATGTAACCATTGATAATGACAATGTAGTTATTACTCCTGTTCAAAATTTTAATGATGAGTAATGATATTAATTGCAACAATCATAATGATAAGGTAATTAAAATGATATCAGTATAACAGGTGTTAATAACAATGAAAGGATAATGATCATAAAAGTAGTAATGATGATAATAGGGTGGATGGGGATAATTAGTAATAGGAATAACAAAGATGGTAATGATAATAGTGATCGCAATAATGAATGTAATACTAAGAATATCAATGACGATATCAATAACAATAGCAATGATGATAATGATAATGATAATGTAAAATCTTAACATAACAGCAACAGTAATAATAATGATAATCGCAATTGCAGTAATAATGATTATCATCATTGCTGTTGTTGATATTGTTTTTATCATTATTGTTGTCACGATTATTTTCATTCTTGTTATCACTTTCATCATTCTTTTTATCATTATTTTCATTTTCATTCACCTTGTTGATGTCAAAATTGTAATAACGGTGAAAATATTGATGAATCATAATGATAATGATAACAATAAAATTAACAAATATGAGTAATGATATGGTGATTATGTTGGTGAAAATTGTAATAATGATTATGATAACAATAAAAAATAATGACAATAATAAGAGCAATAGTAATAACTTTGTATAATGATAATGATAAAAATGATAGCAATGATGATGATGATGGTGATACTACTACTAATAATAATGATAATGATAATAGTGAGTATCATCACAAATGTGTTAATGGCAACGATAACGAGGATGATGATAATGATAGAAATAATGTTAATGATAGAAATATTGATGATGAGAACAACAGTAATGGTAATGAAATTGATAATAATAATAATAATAATGATATGAGTATTGATAATTTTTATATGTGTGCGTATGCGATAGTGTGTGTATGTGTGTGTGTGTGTGTGTGTGTGTGTATGAGTATAACTTTATATATGTATATGTCTCTGGTTCTCTCCACATATAGACATATATGCATAGAACTTTATCATTTATTCACACACACACAAACACACACACACACACGTGCACATACACATACGCATATATATATTAAAACATATATATGTAAATATATATATATATATATACATATATATATATATATATATATATATATATACACACACACAAATATATATCTGTGTATGTGACTGTATACATACATATAAGCTCATTTACATGCAGTATACTTCAATAACACATATGCGTATATATGTATATGAATGTGTGTTATATATATATATATATATATATATATATATATATATATATATATATATATATAGAGAGAGAGAGAGAGAGAGAGAGAGAGAGAGAGAGAGAGAGAGTAAATATATTTAAATATATACATATACACACACATATACATCTGTTTATGTGACTGTATACATATATATACGCTCATTTATATACAGTATACTTCAATAACACACATGCGTATATATGTATATGAATGTGTGTGTATATATGTATATACATATATATATATATATATATATATATATATATATATATATATATATATATATATAGAGAGAGAGAGAGAGAGAGAGAGAGAGAGAGAGAGAGAGAGAGAGAGAGAGAGAGAGAGAACACAATGCACACATACACACACATATATATGTATAATCATATATATAGATATATGTATATGTGTGTGTGAGTTTATATGCATGTATGTATGTATATATACATATAGACACACACACACACACACACACACACATATATATATATATATATATATATATATATATATATATATATATATATATATATATATATATATACACACACACCTGCCCACATACATTGTTACACACATATACATTTACATATATATACATACATTGTTATATATATAGAAATATATATATATATATATATATTTATATATATATATATATATTTATATATATATATATATATATATATATATATATATATATATACCTGCCTACATACATTGTCATATATATACACACACACACACACACATACACATACACACACACACACGCACACAAACACACATACACACGCACATACATACACACGCAAAACAGATACACACACATGTATATGTGTATATACATATGCGTGTGTGTGTTTATCTGTATTCATATATAAACAGGCATATGTGTTATATATATACATGTAAATATATATACATATATACATATGTATGTATACATATATACACATAAGCATATAATTTATGTTCATGTGTCTATTCATTCATGTGTGTGTTTGTGTCTGTGTGTGACTGTATGGATATATGTATACATAAAAATAAGGATGTTTATAGCCATCTATATTATGTATATACCATATACATATTATACATATATAACAAATATATACACACAGATATATATGCATACTATGTGTATAAATATTATGTCTGCGTGTGTGTGCGTATGAAAATAGTTCTTGATTCTTGTAAGAGAGTGCTGTCTGGCCCAAGGATACCTTTCACTGTAATTATTCTGTTTCCTGAAATGCTTTATTTCAGAGTATCTTTTTTTTTTTTTTACCACAGTCATACTTCCTTCAGTATATATACATGGCTATCATTGGATTCATAAACGTAAAGTACAAACAAAAGGCCCATAAAGTATAATCAGATGAATCCTGTCCTTCAGTTGTTCAGTGGAAGGCGTGGTCTGGGCGGGTGGAACTATATAAAGGAGGTCCATCATCACGGTCGCTACAGTTGGAACGCGCCGAGAGCTAAGAGTGCAAGCATGGCTTTACGATACTTGGTGAGTTCGAGTCACCTTCTGTCTTGGGAGTGATATAGTTCATTGAGCCGATCATCAAGTCTGTACACAAGTGAAGTTTGTAATACATACGCACACACGTATATATATATATATATATATATATATATATATATATATATATATATATATATATATATATATATATATATATACAATCACGAGTATATATGTGTCGTATATTGATTCATATTCATATGTTCATCTATCTGTATGTGAATGTGTGTTTGTGTACACAAATACATCTATTTATATGTGTTCTGCATATATATATATATATATATATATATATATATATATATATATATATATATATATATATATATATATATATATAGGCACGAGTATGTAACCATAAACATGTGTATCTGAGTAAGTTTGCGTTTCCACGTACCTACATATAACTGTAATATAAAGACGTACATATATATCAATATTTAGATATGCATTTGAAGGTACATTTATACATAAATCCATAGAATGGATTTACTCTATATGTTTTATTTATACGCACAAATCTTCCTCTATGTTACAGATTTCGCTTTGTTTGGCGGGCGCCGTCCTGGCCGACCAGAGCTCACACGTAAGCATCAGTCTCGGCGGCGCTCCTGCTGTCAGCCATCACAGCTCCTCTCACCACGCGCGCCCTTCGTACCACCACCAACCTGCCTACCACCCACAACCCTCTTATCACCCCCAACCTTCCTACCACCCTGCTCCCGCTTATCATCCACAGCCTTCCTATGAACACGAGCCTGCTGTGCCAGCATGTGCTGCCAACACAACCAAACCATGGTGCCTCGAGGACGCTCACTATCCCACCTACGAGATCAAACACGCAGCCGAGCACCACTACGAGAAGCTCCTCTCCCTCTATGCTGACGTGGCCCAACTCAACACCGAGTTGTCTGTGGAGCGACCAAACACCCTGGAAGAGGAAACTTACTTGTGCCCATCAGAGACCGCTTACGTCAGGCCCCTTCGTGCACAGAACACCGAAGACAAATGGCGTGTCATTGTAAATAACATCGATGCCCATTATCAGACTCTCACTCAGACCGCACGCATCGAAGAGTGTCTCACTTCCGCCGATGCATGTCCTCTGGTGCCTGACTGCTACGAGTCCAAGTGTCTGCAGAAGTCCATCTACCACCGGTTCCTTGTCTACGACCCCTATGATCAGTACTTCCCCTTCGCCATCGAGACCTTCAAGCTTCCCGCCAGCTGTGCCTGTCTCTTGGGCGCCTACACCATCGACCATTAGTCTCCAAACCACTGATCTCAAAACACATTAGGAGGGAATAGGACTTGAGACGAATTCTGCAGTATATTTTAACTTCTTTAGTGTCCTGGAAACATACCATTGCAAAGACGTGAAGTACGTGAAGAAAGCAGTTCTCTAGTCATTTTGCCGGGATTGGTAACATTGAAAAGGACGTTTAAATCCCTCTTTAATGTAATATCAAAATAAATGCTGTGTTAGATATATTGGATATCAATCTACCTTTCATTAGGAAAGACCCTCTTTTTCTCTACACAAAACACCTATACAAACACGTATGTATAAGTAAGTATGCATGTATATGTCCTATAACGGATGTTAAAAAGGCTGGGGTAAAGAGAAATAGAATATGTACACATACATACATATATGTATGATATATACATACATATCCCTCTTTTCATATATATACATATATATATTTACATATGTGTGTATGTCTATCTATATGTATATATGTATATATATATATATATATATATATATATATATATATATATATATATATCTTTGTGTATATATATGTATGTGTGTATATATACATATAAATGTATATATATATATATATATATATATATATATATATATATATGTACATATATATATATATATATATATATATATATATATATATATTCCACATTAACGCCTAAGCTATGTCCTAAGACTTTTTCTATAGTAACTGTCAAAGGTCTTTTATCTTTTTCATGCCCCTTCTTATATGCTCTCTCTCTCTCTCTCTCTCTCTCTCTCTCTCTCTCTCTCTCTCTCTCTCTCTCTCTCTCTCTCTCTCTCTCTCTCTCTCTCTTCCACCAGTCAAGCACCGAGGCAGGAATAAAATCTTTCAATCTCGTAGAGGGCGCGACGAAGCAGCCAAAAGTCGGATTTGGTGTCTGTTTTTTGGCCCAATCTATGCCAGGACGCTTTCAGTATGTACCACTATGACCAAAAAATAGGACCAGTCTGCTGTAATTTTATTTCCGATAGCTCTTAGCATTGTGATAATAATACTTTTACACACACACACACACACACACACACACACACACACACACACACACACACACACACATATATATATATATATATATATATATATATATGTGTGTGTGTGTGTGTGTGTGTGTGTGTGTGTGTGTGTGTGTGTGTGTGTGTGTGTGTGTGTGTATACATACATATATAGATATATATATATATATATATATATATATATATATATTTATATATATATATATACATAGACATATATCTGCATATGTATATATACATATGTATATATACAAAGATACAGATACATATATATCTTTATTTTTATACATGCATATGTCTGTGTGTATGTGTATATTTGTGTGTATATATATATTTTTTTAATTCACACATATATACATATGTATGTAAATATATATATATGTATATATATTTGTAGTTTTTTTTTTTTTTTTTTTTTTTTTACAACGCATATATGAATTTGTTTCCCAACAGAACATACATGCAGTGAGAGAGAAAGAGAAAGATGGATAATGAGGGAAATAGTTGCGTAATGAGAGAAATAACATATTAATGATAATGCTAATAATGAACATGGTCATGGTAATGATAATAATTATAAAATTATAACAATGGGAAAAATTGAAATCATATCAACAGTGATGATAATAACGGTAATGGTAATGATAACAATAATAATGATATGAATAGTGATATAGTAATAGTAATAGTAACATTGATTGCAATGGAATTGCAACAGTAGTAATAACAATAATACGATGCTCTCCATGGTGATGTGATGATAAAATGAGTTTTACAAGCTCATTGATTACATTGATAATGATAACATGTGAAAATGATAATATTGATAATGTAACATTAATGAGAAAGATAATTGTTGTCATTATTATATTTCTTAACATTGGAATTCACGATTCCAAAATAGTGATTATGATACTATAATTATGATAATGATAATGAGAATAATAGAAGAAGCAGTAATAGTAATGAAAATATTGATGACGATAGTGATAATGATAAAACAAGAAATGTAATAATGATAGTGATAATGTTAATGATAATGGTAAAAGTAATTATAGTGATAATAATAATAACAGTAATAATAGCAATTATAATGATAGTATTAATGATAATAGTAATGATAATGGTAATAGTACCAATGATAATAACAGTAATAATGACAATAATCACATTGAAACAGCTTCATTTCTATTATAAATCATGTAAGGATTATCTTTAGTAGTACTTTTTGTGCGTGTAGCACCCCTAAAAAGTCCCGGTATTGTTCACTCGTCTTTAACGCAAAGAACAATGTGTGTTGTGATTTCCAATAATTTCTTTTTTTCAGATTCGTAACCTTACCATTTTCTCCATCACCATTTTGAAATTCATACATAAACACACATATATATATTCGTACATATAGGGCGCTACATCTGTAGTGTACATATAGATACGGAGATATAGACTGACGGATAGGTAGACATATAGAAAGGTATATGTACATATATATATAGATAGATAGATAGATGTTCGTTTATCTATTCATTTATAGTACACACACACGTATATGTGTGCATATACATGCATACATATGTATCTATATCTATATCTATATCTATATCTATCTATATATATATATATATATATTCATATATATATGTACACATACATATGTGTGCTTATATGTGTGTACATATATAAATATATATATGCATACACGCGCCCGCATATGAATATATATATATATATATATATATATATATATATATATATATATATATATATATATATATATATATAGTATATATACATATGCATGCTTGTGTATGTAAGTGCGCGCGCAAACGTGTATGCATGTCTATGTATACATTCGCAGATATGCTTCCTGTATACCGTACCTCTTGGTGTGCTTTTATGTTAAACTGCGTGTTACCAAATCTACACCTATGATACTCCGGATCACTTTCCCAATATTCAACCTTGGAGTCGTCATCTGGCGCGGGCCGCGAGGGCGTGGCCAACGTATAGCTGGAGTATATAAACTCGGTAGGAATGAATGGACAACAGAACGATTCTCGTATCTGTCTGCTTATCTCATCATGGCTCTTTCGTTGGTATGTTGACAATATTGCCAGTTAAACCCGTCTTTACTGTACAATCTAAAGACCACGAAATATTGATTTTATTCTAATGCCGATTTCTGCTTTCCAGGCGGTCGTTCTGGCATGCGCCGGAGTCGCGCTGGGCTCCGTCCATCCCCCGGTATATGGCCATCACCCACAGCCCGCTTACGGTCACCATGCGCCTGCTTACGGTCATCATGCGCCTGCTTACGGTCACCAGCCTGCCTACGAGCACGGTTACTGCGACCCAAGTGTCGCCCCCGCCTGCGCTGCCAACTCCACTCTCTCCTACTGCTTGGAAGACGCTGAGTACCCCGAGTACGAGATCAAGGCTGCCATCACTGCCGATCACCTCTTCGCCAAGAAGTACGCTGACGTCGCCGACCAGTCTGCTGACGACCTGGTAGACATGATTACCAAGGACCAGGAGGAGGCCTTCGACTACTCTTACTACACTGGGGCCTCCACTGGGGACTCTCCTTACGATGCCACCCACTGGGCTGGTCCTGAGGGTTACATCTGTCCCTCCGAAGTGGTGTATGCCATGCCCAAACGTGCCCAGAATGTGGAAGGCAAGTGGCGCGTCATTGTCAACGACGTGCACTATTACAGCCAGACTGCCCGCCTCGAAACCTGTCTCTTCCCAGAGGCTGCTTGCCGCGCCCTTGCTCCTTGCTACCAGAGCCACTGCACCCAGAAGTCAGTGTACCACCGACTACTCTCCTACGATCCGTGCGACCCCTACAAGGGTCTCTTCATCGACATCTACAAGATGCCCTCGGCCTGCTCCTGCCATCTTCCCGCCTAATGCGCCACTACGACGCTGCTCAACGGATCGCCACTCTTCACACACCAACACCTAACACTCTATGGCCACAACCCCTGCAAGGCCGCCCCTTAATGCGGAGGAGAACACCCCACGTGACTGGAGAACTGCTTTCTTCACGTACCGCCACTAGTCATGCCAGGAACTCCCGGGACGCTCCGCCGCTGCTCTCTCTCTCTCTTCCCTTTTCAATTTCCTCTCCTCATTGTGTGCGAGAAGTCTACTGTAATATTTTTGAAATAAATTATTGATCGAGTAATTTGTACAATTTGCTACTTCCTTGCATATATACGTGATTGATATAGACATATTATCATGGTATTTATGAAAATGTTTTCAATGCTATGGCCAGGGGCATTTAATTTGTGGGACTTTGTGCTAGAGCCCCGGAGATCTACACGCTTACTTGTTCTTTGCACCCACAATTCACGATATTTGTATACCCTTGTTACAATACAAACTTCCTGCATCGAGTTCATATATGCGGCTTATATATTTGTTAAAACCCAATTTTAAATGCAAAGGACACTGGATACGAGAATTTTGGAAAGCATGGTCTCAAAACGACAATTAGATTCTTCTTTGTTAAAGCAGTATAACATTAATGTTCATTGTAGCAAATAAAAAAAGTAAAGAAATGAATGAATGAATGTGAAATTGATGAGAAATATATGTCATAATTTCCATTATGAACTTTACGAGAGAAAACTTTAGCTGTTCACTGAAATAATAAAGTTTGGCTTCGTGATCTTGATAATGAATGGATAAGAACTCAACCCTTACATATACGTTGTTATAAATGATAAAAGATTCGAAAAATACACGTGAACACATGTGAATAGGGGTAAGCACAGCCACTGGCTCAAATACATATATGCCCCTCGCCATATATAAGCACGTATGTCTCTCTCTCTCTTTCCTTTCTCCCTCTGCGTGTGTGCGTGTGTGTATATATATATATCCATATATATATGCGTGTGTGTAAATATGCACACATACATACACACACACACACGTATGTATGTATAAATATATATCATATATATATATATATATATATATATATATATATATATATATATATATATGTATGTATGTATATATATATATATATATATATATATATATATATATATATATATATACATATATATAACATATACATATATAGATATATCCACCTTGCCGTGGCTCAAAAGTATAAATTCGGCGTTGAAGTTCCCACGATTTATATACTTTGCCAGCCTCGGCCCGCCTAGTGGTCGTGGGATCTTCAACGCTGAATTATACTCGTTGTATCTTACAAACTTGCTAAGGACTCTGAATCGATTGTTGTGATTATGGGATTGCACTAAATATATATATATATATATATATATATATATATATATATATATATATATATATATATATATATATGTGTGTGTGTGTGTGTGTGTGTGTGTGTGTGTGTGTGTGTGTGTGTGTGTGTGTGTGTGTGTATGTATATATATATATATATATATATATATATATATATATATATATATATATATATATATATTCTTATATTCTGTTCTCCTCAACCCTTCATGTTCCTTCCTCTTCAGTCCTATCAACCTCAGGCAAGCACAACCGCATATGTGCGTGGATGGGTGCATGTATGTGTACATGTATGTGTATATGTATATTTATATATGTATACATGTGCGTGCATGCATATGTGCATCGACTCACTCCCATAATGCTTCTATGCTGGCCTACCTCACCTCTGCCCATCTTAATGCTTACCTTTTGTTCAGCATTTTTTATCTTTTTCAACTTTATCTCTACCCTTTACGCCAGCATCAGTCTGTATTTATCTAATTTATTTATGTTCTTCCATCACCTCATCACCCCCTTATTATGTGTTATTTTACTCATGCTCTCCTTTGGCCCACTCCAACCTTGCAATTCAGACCCAGTTGTCGATGCTTTCACTTCC
>NC_091574.1:36794641-36799641 GCF_042767895.1 Penaeus vannamei | reverse complement strand
TCTGTGTTTCTCTCTCTCTCTGTGTTTCTCTCTCTCTCTCTGTTTCTCTCTCTCTGTTACTCTCTCTCTCTCTCTGTTTCTCTCTCTCTGTTTCTCTCTCTCTCTCTGTTTCTCTCTCTCTCTCTCTGTTTCTCTCTCTCTCTCTGTTTCTCTCTCTCTCTGTTTCTCTCTCTGAGGACCAAGGGTTGCCTACCCGCGTCTCCACTGCTAGGGACCCGCGACCAGCGCTCGAAACCTACAGGACAGTTGACCCAGCGGTTCACTTGACCGGGGCTCACGGCCCTGACCAGACCTCCTCCTTAGGGGTCTCTCCCCACGCGCGCCCCGCTCGGCGCCCTTCTTGGGCTTCCTTTGCCCACAATTGCACCAGCAGGAGACACAGCCCCCGCCACGCTACCTACCAGCCACTTCTATCAATAAACAGCCGAACCAGAATTGTGTCTCCATACTCCACCAAATCAGGGCAAACACAAAACCCTGACAACTGGTGTCAGGCGGCGGAATGACACGAACAAGCCTCCGAAAAACTGTTAGTACACCATTGGCAATTATTTCCTTTTCTTTCCCCTTTCTTCGCCTATGTGTGCATGCTGCTTTTTCACAAGTGCAGTGATTTTTTTTTCAAATATCTGAACAAGTGTCAGTGCAAAGTGCATTTTCTTTCCTTCTTTCTGTTATCTACCATGTTTTTTTTCTCGTCATGGGAATCATTCCCCATTTTTATCACTTGCGAGGGTGCATTTTCTTCTTTAGCGTGTTTTTTTCCTTAAATCTAACTCGATCATGCTAACCTAATTAGCATAAATAGCTTATAATGCTTAAATTTTTATTCTTGTGGGAGAAATAAATCTATTTCTACGGTCATTTTGGGTCACGTGACTAATCCTAAGCATTGCCATATCCTCGACATTTTTTTATTCTCATTATCTCTAACTGCGTTAACCGACGCCATAAAGACGTTCAATACGTGTGCTATCGCTAAGTGCATTTATTTAGGCTCGGTTTAACTATGCATTTGTGGGATATTTTAAAATATTTATACAATTTAGTTGAATTATGTACAAACAAACATTTCCCCCACGCTTCCCACCTACCCCCATCCCCCATCATCCTAAACCCCCTCCCTTCCTCCTAACAACCCCCACCCGTCAATCCCCCCTCCCTGTCTACCTATTTTCAATATTTCTGTTCAAGTCTATAGCATTTTGAATTTTGATATTTTTATTGTAAACATATTTTTAAAGCAACGTGCGTCTTGTTTATTCGTATTTATATGAATATCAACTTCAGTATTTTTATGTATAAAGTGTTATATTCGTTTTCTAGTGCGAATGACTTCACACATGGTTCAGGTGAAATCAGGTCAGGTCCTGTTAAACAGTGTATACCTCACTTTTATAATGACCTGTATTAGCCTCGATTTTTTTTCTTTTAATATGTAAGCTTATTTATACGTGTATAATATTGTGATTTTATCATTATCCCGTTATCGACGTATTTATGATAGAGTGATGAATTTACTTCCGGTTTGCATGAATATATCAGGAACTGTAATAATACTAGCATAATTCATCGAATTAAATCGTATGATTTTAAGTTATTATTATAGTATATTTGTGCTATTCCGAAGTATATTTCGTAATTACTCGTCTTCTTTATAGATATATATTTTCTTTGATTATTCATGTATGGTAAATTCTTCGTTTCATTTAATTTCTAGATTACTGTGTACTTGTTTTTCACGATATTATTTATTTTCATATCTACTAGCTCTTGCTATTTTTAAACGAATGTCCGCATAACGGCCTCATTTGACCTTACTCAGTTAGAAGGTACTTATAGCCATCTGACTCTGTTCGACCCAAAAATACATTCAAGCTATTTGTATTTATATCTTATTCAATTATCTCCGTGTTAGAGATTAATTATATTATACAGCTACTACGATTTCATATTGTTCGTAATTTTCGTTTATCTTAATCACGAGCCTCGCCTCATCATTATTACATGGTCCTTGGTGACAACCCACAGCTGGGTATGGACATGTAATTAGGTTAAGGTAATTAATGTTAAGTTGTTCTTGTGCCACGCCAGACACTTATCGCCCAGGCGGTCTCAGCGCCACGCGCCTTCTTATCGCTATACGTGAGATTATGAGATTATCGCTGGTATTCCCCAAGAATATGGGTACCCAATTGCGTTTTGCGTATGAGCTGGATGATGTGTCCCTTCTACAGTTGGGTCATCACGTCATCGCCTTCCTCAGGGAATTTATTTTAAGTATTATTTACAACAACGAGGGTTGTCTTTCGGCTGTCAGTTGTCTCAGGGAAGCTGACCCAAACCAGTCACCGTTTCCTTCATTTTACATACTAATTAAAGTACCATTTTTATGATTTCACAAAGTAGTTGATTAATATTGCAATTAACGTAAGTTCCATTGTTATTAGTGTGAATGTTTTTATCGTGCAATCAGATCGGTGATTGTTTTCATTGCGTGCAATCCACGTTGCCACCCCCGTCTACATACCTGACTCCCCCATCCTCAACCATACCTCTTTTACCTCCCCTTCGCTTATTTCTTCCAATTTCCATGCCATCCTTTTCCTTTTTTACTCTCGCTCTTACCTTGACAAACTACTAATGACTAACAAAATCTATCAGCATTCTATTTTCTACTCGTGCGCTATATTCTGACTCACTCATTTCATAACTCACAGCCATTAACTCAACTCGTCTACTCACCACTCACACAGCCACATCCGCACATCGCCCACAGAAACCCGTTAATTGCACAAGAATTACGTGCGTACTGTTTCCGGAAGATAACCGACTTGCGCCAATCGTGTATTCTTGTCTTGCATTACGTTTTATAGTGCAAATGTTGTCTTGAGAAAGTATATTTTGATGTAATGAGTCGCTCCCGAAGTATGAGGACTGCATTACCTGTTTTCATTATTGCTTTGTCTCGAATTGCTGTTGGTGACGTGGCTCGCTTTCCTCAGGATGACCCTGCCCATCAGGTCGTCTCAGTTCGAGACAACCCTGGGTGGAGGAGGCCTGTGGGACGACCGAGGAAGTCGTGGCTTGGGCAGATCGACCAAACCTGCCGTGAAGAACTAATGATGGGCCGAGTCCCTGCCTGGCGCCAAGCCATGAGGGATCCTCGTAGGTGGAAGCGAAGGGTGGATGCGGCTATGCGCCCCCGTCGGCGTCAGCCCCCTTGATGATGATGATGATGACGTGTGATAGACAACTTCAATGAAATGAGGCAAATTGGGCAAACGCAAAACCTTGACACACACACACTCTCTCTCTTAGTCTCTCTCTCACTCTTAGTCTCTCTCTCTTAGTCTCTCTCTCTCTTAGTCTCTCTCTCTCTTAGTCTCTCTCTCTCTTAGTCTCTCTCTCTCTTACTCTCTCTTTTATTCTCTCTCTTTCTTACTCTCTCTCTCTTTCTTACTCTCTCTCTCTTTCTTACTCTCTCTCTCTTTCTTACTCTCTCTCTCTTTCTTACTCTCTCTCTCTTTCTTACTCTCTCTCTCTGTCTTACTCTCTCTCTTTCTCTCTCCCTCTTTCTCTCTCCCTCTCACTCTCTCTCCCTCTCTCTCTCTTTCTCACTCTCTCTCGCTCTCTCTCTATTTGTCTCCTTCCCTCCCTCCCCCCGCTCTCTCTCTCTATCTATCTATCTCTATCTCTCTCTGTTTCTCTCCCTCCCTCTCTCTCTCTCTCTCTCTCTCTCTCTCTCTCTCTCTCTATATATATATATATATATATATATATATATATATATATATATATATATATATATATATGTATATATATATATATATATATATATATATATATACATACATACATACATATATATAGGTAGATAGATAAATATATGTATATATATATATATATATATATATATATATATATATATATATATATATCGCTCTCTCTCTCTCTCTCTCTCTCTCTCTCTCTCTCTCTCTCTCTCTCTCTATATATATATATATATATATATATATATATATATATATATATATATATATATATATGAGGTGTTAAACCTTCTATATGGATAGAATACTGGTGGGCAGTAGTGAAACACCAATGTGGCTGTTCACTTTACTTGTCACTAGTATGAAAGGAATGCGGAGCGACTCTTGTGCTGGTCGCCCGGCCTGCACGCCGACGAGGCGGTCGCCCGGCGGCGGGTTTTAATCAAGCGAGTGAGCTTGAGCAAGACCCACCCGGTGAAGGGCTGGCTCGCCGCGGGTGTGAGACTGCGGAATGAGGCTGGGTCAAAGTTGGGTCAGTTGCGTGGCGACGGCGTGACATGGCGTGGGGTGAAGCGTGACCCACTCCCCAAGTGGACCCACTCCCCACGTGGACACACTCCCCACGTGGTGTTTAGCTTGCATGTTATATTATGATTGCAGGACTATGCAGTATGCTATTTTCTTTTTCTCTCTCTTTCCCTCTTTTTCTCTATCTGTCTTTCTCATTCTCTCCCTCTCTATTTCTCTCCCTCCCTATCTTTCTCTTTTTCTTCCCTCCCCAACCCCCCGCTCTCTCTTTCTCTCTCTCTCTCCCTCTCTCTCTTCGTCTCTTCCTCCTTCTCCTTCTCTCTGTCTATTTATCTAATTATTCATCTTTCTATGTATCTATCGATTTAACTATCTATCTATCTGTCTCTCTTTCTTTCTCTTCTCTCTCTTTTCTCTCCCTCTCCCTCTCTCTATCTATGTATCTACCTATCTATCTATTCCTCTCTCTCTTCTTTCTCTTCTCTCTCTCTTCCTCTCTCTCCATCCCTAAAGGAGAAGTGTAACCATGCAACAAGAAAAAATAATGAAATAGAGAACTAATGTTTAGAAATAATTAGAAATCAAGAGCTTAAAATGACCATTAAAAATACAACCAATACATGATATCCCAATAAATCAATGAAACAGCTTAAAACAAATCAGTAAAACAGCTTGATTAATATGAAGATAAATATTACA
>NC_091574.1:36782141-36784641 GCF_042767895.1 Penaeus vannamei | reverse complement strand
GAGGTGTATTTAATAAAAGATGGAATAAATGCACTACCGCACTGAAATGATGAATAAGCAACCTTTCCGGTCGTGAGATATTCATATATATATATATATATATATATATATATATATATATATATATATATATATATATATATATATACAAATATATAAATATGTCAATCATGTATGTGAGTTCATATATATATATATATATATATATATATATATATATATATATATATATATATATATATATCATCATCATCATCATGGAGCTAACACTGACAGGAGCGCATAGTCGCATCTACCCTTTGCTTGCACCTGTGAGGGTCCTTCATGGCAAGCCACCAGGCAGGGACTTAGCCCATCTCAAGCTCCTCGCAACAGGTTTGATCGATCTGCCCAAGCCACGACTTCCTGGGTCGTCCCACAGGCCTCCTCCACCCAGAGCTGTCTCGAACAGAGACAACATGGTGGGCAGGATCATCCTGAGGGAAGCAAGCCAGGTGGCCGTATAGCCTGAGTTGGCGATCACGTTGTGCATATAATAGGTCCTGCTCCATATAAAAAGGGGTGGCAGGCTGCAGGACCCATCATCCACCTACGGGGTTCCCAAGGGCTTTTCCCCGTAAGCTTCACTCCAGGCTGGCCACTTCCAGAATGCAGGCGGGACGAGTAGTTCTCGCTCCCATCCTGCGTCCCAGCAGTCGCTCTCCCAGTGGGACCCACAGCCCGCCTCTCGCTGTCTACATCAGGCCTAGTTGATGTAGACTCCATCTCGCCAATAGATTCTTCCGACCACTGTAGTCTAGCATGTAAGATCCATCTGGACTTTCCTATACCAGATTTTACGCAAACTAAAGTCTTCTGAAAGTCTAGAATTAACTGGAACAGTGCCTACCATGCTTTTGATAGCATTGTTTGGCGAAATGTTTATAATGCTCCTTGTCCCATTATATCTTTGTATTTGTTATAGTTGGACATCATAACGATGTTTGTACCCAGCAAAATTCTGAAATCTCGTTCACATGATAAAGTATGGTTTAATGAACGGTGTCACCAGGTTTATAGGGACAAACATGCAGCCTACAATCTGTGGTCTGCTAACCGTACTTGTCTTTGTTGGAGAGAAATATGTTTGTTATGACATGCGAAATACAGCAACTAATGTTTATAAGGAGGCTAAATCTGAATATAATGCTCATTTGAAAGTTCTCTCACAAGCCTCACAGCCTCATAAATGGTGGTCAACACTAGAAACATCTCTGTTTGGTCTTGAGTCCTCCATTCCTCCTTTAATGAAACCTAATGGTAGTATTATATATAGTCCGTTTGAGGAAGCTACCTTGCTAGCTGATTGTTTTATTTCAAAACAAAGTTTAGAAGATATTGAACTTCCTCCTTCATGTCACCCATCGCCATGGTTTAATTCATTTGCTTTCAGGTCCTCTAAAATCAAGTATCTGTTATCAGAACTAGATGAATTTGGTGGAGTAGACCCTAATGGTTTGTTTCCTTTGATTATAAAAAGACTAAATGGCTAATTAAGCTCCTAAATTAGCCGTAATCTTACGCCTTTTAGTTTGTAAAGGGTCATTTTCAGAGCGCTGGAGCTTTGGTAATGTTACTCCTATTCCCAAGGGCTACTGAATATAAGCCCATTTCAATTACACCAATTTTATCCAAGGTTTTTGAACGTTTGCTGGTCAAACGTCTTTCTGTGCATTTGTTTCTTCCAGACACTCAGGGTAGTGTTCTTGGCCTTTTGCTCTTTCTCTTATATACAAGCGATATGGGGTATGCCATTACTAATAAAATGTTGGCATATACTGATGATACTTCTCTCTATGCAGATATTCCTTCTCCGGCAACTAGACAAATAGCTGACAGTCTCACTGTAGACCTGATGATTCAATCGTGGTGCTCTCGGTGGGGCATGAATTTAGATCCTACTGTCTAAAGAAATGATTGTGAGTCGGTCTCGAACGCAGTTGTCTCAGCATCCAAGTCTACTGATTAATGTAGAATATATATATATATATAAATATATATATATATATATATATATATATATATATATATATATATATATATATATATATATTCCGTAATAGGTATTCCAATAATGCGTCGAACCATAAGCAAGAAGAGGTGGATCAATAAGGCCGTGAAGAATCTCATGTTTATTTAGCAAACGTTTCGAAGGCTTCAACAGTCCTTCATTGTCAATGCTGAAATAACCAGACAATACGATCAATTAGACAATGTAAATAAAATAGTACAGATTCTGGTTTAAGAAACAATGGAACTAAATGATACAAAGTACAGTGATAAAAACACGAAAGAATACGTAAAATACGAACAAATACAAACAAAGTACATAAACTCAGAACATGGATATAAATACAAAAATACGCACAAGAAAGTAAAAAACTAACCAAAAATAGGTGATTTTATGGTGATGGGCAGTCAGTGTGTAAACAAGGGAGTTGCTGTTGTTATGTTGTTCAAC
>NC_091574.1:36757141-36759641 GCF_042767895.1 Penaeus vannamei | reverse complement strand
AGACCCATGTTTCTTTATAGAAGCTGCCCTGCCTATAAGCTTGAAAGTGAGGTAGCAGTCCTCAGATTTAAACTAGGCCTCCCTCTATGTGAGGCCAGACAGGAACCACGACAAAGAGGTTTTTCTATCAACTTATTCCAAAACAGTCCTATGCTCTGCTCCCCCCACCACCTACAAAAGATATTTCTCCCCAGGTATCTTTTCCCTATACCCAAAACCTACGTCCTATGTCTACTCACCCTATCCACCAGTCACATCTATTTTCCATCCTTAATCCAGATACTCCAATCTCTACCACTTCCCCTATACCTACCCCTCCTCCTCGTTTTTGTCGTCGTACCAGACAACCTAAACGTTCCACTTCACGCTCTCCTACTCCATTCTCTCCTACACCTTCCTCTTCATCTGTTCCTCAGATATCCATCCCCTCTTCTCCTCCTTATAAGAGAACTTTTGTTTCTCAGTCCTCTATACCAGAGTACCCCCCCCCCCCTCAGAAACCCTTGAAGAAATCTAAAACTTCCTAAAGATGACCCAAGGAAACACTGTGCTCCCACATCCAACCCCCAATCCCTCTGTTCCTACTCCTGCTATATTTAAAGTATTTGCAGATATTCATCCTCCTCCTTCCCAAGTTCCCTCCACCCCCCTTCCTCCTACACCCTCTCAACATACCCCACCCTCTCTACCACTTCTACTTGAATACTTGCACGAATCCTCTCTATCACAAGAGTGTCCTTCTCCTGATCCCTCCTTTCCAGACATTTTTCCTAATGCTTCACCACCTTCCCAGTCTCCCTTTCTCAACCCCTGGATTTCTCTCCTCCTACTTCTCCAACAGCCACCTCTATCTTCCTTGATCAATGTCCCTACTCCTTCCCCAGTCACAGATAAACTGCAATTCGCTCAGTTGTTCTACCCCTTTATATTCCCCCTACCCCTCCCCAAACTACCTCAACCTCTCAACCACCCAAACCACCCATACCATCCAACCCCCCCCCCTACCAAATCCCCATCCTTCCCTACTATCCCTGCCACTCCCTCCTGAATACACACGTGAATCTCTTTTATCACAATACCCTTCCCCAGCCCCCACCGTCCCTATTGAACCCCCAGGCACTACTCATTCACCTACACCTGATCCTTTATCTAAACCTTCCGATACGTAATCCCTTACTACTAAGACAGCCTATCTACCGTTATCACCTATTATCCCTATAACTTCCCCATTCACAGATACAATACAATTCATTTAATTACTCTACCTGCTTAACCTTTCCCACTTATTAATCACTGCTCTACTTCATTTACTTCCCTTCTTTCCCTTTTCATTACCATACTCTCCTACAACACCCTCTAATCTTTGATATCTAACACCCTCCCTTCTCCCCGGATTCTTCTCTTACTCTTCAACAGCTCTCTTCTTCCTTGAACATTTTTCCTATACTTTCCCCAGTGACAGATACAGTGTAATTCACTAAATCACCCTCCCCTCCCCTTTATGCTAATTTCTGCTCTAATTCACTTGCTCTGTCATTCCCCCTTTTCACAATCCTACTATCCTATAACACTCTTAAATCTTTGACATCTAACACATTTTATTGTAATCTTTAACTCTCCTTTGTCCTTTCCAATGCAATACTTTACCATTGTACTACATGACCTTTGATGTCTAACACATTTATTTTCAAACATTCAACATTAAACATTGTGGAGCCATCTGTATGTAAAAACAGTTACTAAGTTAAACACACATTGCCCATGGTATGTTCGCACGTGCCATCCCTGTCGGCATGTAGTTAATTATTCTTAAGTCTGTTATAAAATTCATTGCAAGTGATATAGGTAATCATTATTGTTATTTTTACATCAACATCATTTAAAGTATTACTGATGGGAATATATATATATGCATGTATATATATATATATATATATATATATATATATATATATATATGTAAATATATATATATATATATATATATGTATATATATATGTATATATATGTATATATATGTATATATATGTATATGTATATATATATATATATATATATATATATATATATATATATATATATATATATATATATATATATTGTATATATATATATTGTATATATATATAGATATATAATATATATATATATATATATATATATATATATATATATATATATATATATTTATACTTTCCCCAGTGACAGATACAGTGTAATTCACTAAATCACCCTCCCCTCCCCTTTATACTAATTTCTGCTCTAATTCACTTGCTCCGTCATTCCCCCTTTTCACAATCCTACTATCCTATAACACTCTTAAATCTTTGACATCTAACACATTTTATCGTAATCTTTAACTCTCCTTTGTCCTTTCCAACGCAATACTTTACCATAGTGCTACATGACCTTTGATGTCTAGCACATTTTTTTTTTCAAACATCAATTAATTTACTTACTCATCAGAAATAACAATCATCTCTCTCCCTCTCATATATC
>NC_091574.1:36735693-36738193 GCF_042767895.1 Penaeus vannamei | reverse complement strand
TTGTGCACTTGTGGCGAGTCTTTCCAATCACCCCGGCCTTTAGACAAAATGCTCACAATGGCAAGTTCATGTCATCCAACCCTCAATCCAAATTTAAAAATAATGTTGCAATTCTGTTGTATTAACTTTAAATGCAGGAAATCAGGAGTTGGAGCACTAATTTAAGATATGAAGTTATGCAGTACAAAAATGTGTTCTTATTTCTTGGTCATGTTTTTGATTTGTGACTTTTACCACTCATCAAAAACAATTACTAGTCACTCACATATGTTATACACATGTATGTTATGCTTTATTTATGTATTATATGTGCATACCTATTCTCATACAAACTGATCCACTCGCAAGCCATTTGTAAGGAAACTATACTTGTATTGTAATTTGCCTTACATGGTTAAAGTGCACACTCAAACTATAGGCTTTGAAGACCTGAGTACAGATTCAGTCTTTAGATAATTCTGAGACTATGATTAGCCTAGAATTAATATCTTCTCAGTGCAAGAAGTGTATTTAACCATTTTGAGATCATCAGAATGTTCAGAATTGTTTTTTTTTTTTTTAATGTATGTTCAAAATATGACTATTGGATTCATATTTTGTCATTTACTTCTTTCTTTTAACTCATTGCTACGAGGAAAATGTTGCATTCACTTTAATGTCATGTTAAATGTCTCTGCACATAGATGGCTCTGCCAGTTCTTAGCCACAAAGGAGTGATTTAAGAGATCTTGCGACCTCACGATTCTTGAGTTGGCAGGAAAAACGTTTTTTTTTACTAATGCTATCAATATTGATACTGTTATTTTTATTATAAACAATGTAATTGCTATATTGTTATTGGCATTACTAACAGCAGTATCAGATACTAGATAATATTGAAAATCAAGGAAAATGTTAAACTGGTAAGATAGGTAGGCCTACTTCTTGTAACTGGCTCATTGGCGACCTAGTACTTGTGGAGCCATCCCCTCCCAAAATGTAGCTTGTTGTCATCGTGGAAGGCTTAGGAGATGGGGACTGAGATCCAATGTAGAGGATTACCCCTACCTTGGACCTCAGCCCTTGCCTCAACTAATTTTGCTTGATCCTTTCTTCTCTTCTTTCCTCTTCCGTAGCTTCTTTATTCCCTTCTTCTATCCCATTCCTAAGGTGTGAGATCCGGTATTCCCTTGGTTAATTACTTAACCCTTACCCCTTATGGGGACCCAGAGGGGTAGACCATTTCTTGTCCCCAGTTTATTCAGGCTCACCATGGCCAGTAATGAAGATTCTTTACCCTTAATAGATGCATTAAGGCTTTTCCCTTCATTTGATTTTGATGGTTTTCTGACCCCTGCCCCTCCTTTGACTACAGCTCTGACCACTGATGCTAATACCCCCTCTTTGACGCTTACGAACTACTATAACCATTCTGAAACACCCACCCATGTTATTACTTAACACCTCTTCGTCATCCCCAACATTTTCCTCTACCTTTCCTGCTGCACAACCCTCTTCAATATCAACCCCCTCTACCCTTATTACTATTCTTCGTACTTGTTGTCCTTCCCCCGCAGAACTAATCCACTCCACACCTCCCCATATTCCTCTCGCCCTCTGCCTCTACCTCTACCTCAGCAAACCTTCTGAGTTCTCTGTTTGGCCCAGCCAAGTGGGATCGATTCTTTGTGATTCCCCCCACAGCCCCCTATTCTGAGAATACCCTTCTCTTTCAGCAGTGCCTCCAGAAACAAGTAAGCAAGGTTACCTCTCACATTTGCTCTGATTGTTCATGCCTTATCATGGTTACATCTGAAGCCCAAGCTTGTGCTCTATCTACCCTAACTTACCTTACTGTACTGGAAATGTTTCTATTCCCCAAATGCTTGTCCCATGTATAACAAGGAGTGGTCAGACTGAAAATGATCTACTTTCCTGCCTTGGTGAATATGATACAGTGGCATTACATAAACAAGACCTCCCCCATGAGGTTTATATTGGTGGGTTGTCTTATCATGTCTGACAGTATTGACCCCTTCCTTATCAATGTCAAAAATGTAGGCATTTTGGCCACCCAGCCAAACTTTGTCCCTCCACACCCTGCTGCCCTGTATGTGCCCAACCTGGTGATGACCATTCAAATTGCCCAGCTCAGTCATGCACATCTGCCAATTGTGGAGACTCCCATGTTTTTTATAGGAGCTGCCCTGCCTATAAGTTTGGAAGTGAGGTAGCAGTCCTCAGATTTAAACTAGGCCTCCCTCTATGTGAGGCCAGACAGGAACCACTTATTCCAAAACAGTCCTACGCTCTGCTCCCCCCACCAACTACAAAAGATATTTCTCCCCAGGTATCTTTTCCCTATACCCAAAACGTACGTCCTATGTCTACTCACCCTATCCACCAGTCACATCTATTTTCCATCCTAAATCCAGATACTCCAATCTCTACCACTTCCCCTATACCTACCCCTCCTCCTCGTTTTTGTCGTCGTACCAGACAACCTAAACATTCCACTTCA
>NC_091574.1:36703193-36725693 GCF_042767895.1 Penaeus vannamei | reverse complement strand
GAAGATTTTGTCATTATTGCAGTTGCTATTCTTAACACCTATGAACTGGATGATAAATAAAATTGGCTTGAGGGTTTAATGACGAGAACATGCTACCAGGGAAAAAATTGGCTGATGGCTGGAGTGACAGAAATAACTTGCCCCAAGTGCACAATGCTCTTAGTACAGGGGTGTTAAACATGAGGCCCACCACACTCATATGTGTTGCCCTCAGCAATTTTGCTATTTCATTCTTAAAATATGCTGTATTACATGATTGATTAAGCCAGTCCTTTGCCTTTTTAAGATTATCACTAATGCTCTCACATTTTTTTTTCTTATTGTAGTTTTGTAATGAATGAAATAACCCAAGGGTGTCATACTCATGGTCTGTGGGCTAATTTTATCCCCCTGGATGATCATAGGTGGAACACAGGGTGACACAAATTATTAGTCTATGAAATTATGATCATGATTGAAAATAATGTCATATTTAATTTGTTACCATTTGTATCACCATTTGAAATCTGATAAGTAAAATAAACTCTACATACAAGTTTATAATACTAGTTTCAGCAATGTAATCCTGGGAAGCCAGGTATGAACCCTTGTTGGCCGCCCTGAAGATGGTAGCTGAATTGAAAATTGGTCTGTGATGGATTTAAGTTTGACACCCCTGCTTGGAGGGGAATCAGACAGAGTGGGCATTTAGGATGAGGCTCTTGCATTATTTCCATTGATAAACAAGTGTGGAATGTAACATCTGTAAGCCATGATTAGCAGAGAGCTGGATAACTATTTCATGAGCTCATGATCCTATTCCTATACAGAAAATTGAGTATTACTTGGAAACAAAAAAATGACAAATAACAGAAATAATAACATTTCAAAGGGGAGGTTGAGTCTTGACACCGTTCAAGAGTGTTCGTGTATTCCCAACCTACAAGCCACACACACCCATGAGAGTAACCACTCAAGTAAGCCTATTGCCCAGATTTTAGGCCACATGTTGGCAGTGAAGCATCTGGATCCAAGGGTTAATAATGTTACAAGAGTGATAATGAGTTTGATTATAGACCGATTCGGTGTGACGTCACGAGTCAGAGTCTCCATTCCGCTTGGTGATAACAAACCCGTCGCTCGCAGAGACCTCGTTATCAGCGCGAGCGAAAATGGCGTATGAATGCTTAGATTCTTTAAGAACCAAAGTGGAAAAGGAATATGAATCAAAACTAAAAGCTGTGCAGCTAAAAAAAAAAAAAAAAATGCCCATACTGTCTGTCTGCCGAAATCGAGATCGACGATCCTTCAAAATATTGAATATCCCGATATGTAAGACTATTTGATCAACACATCAGGCAATAAAAATCATTTCATGATAACATAATTTGTTATAGTAATCTGTGAATTTTGGTTATATGTTATTTTTCTGTGAAATCAGTGCCATTACCTAACATCACTTTTCTTCCTATTTACTAGGTGTTTAAATAAAAGGGAAAATGAAGTGACTTAAAGGCCTACATGCGCACAACAAATTTGGTTTCTTCTGAATGCTTGGTATCTCCTTAGCTAGGCTTCTTTTCTTCCCTTTTTCATTTTTTTAACAGTATGACTGGTTTGTTTTCATCTAAAGGACAGTGCTTGGGATAATGTCTGGGTGAGTTGGATCCGAGGATGGTTTTTCTGTAAATGAAAATTATGATGAACCAATTTATTTCAGAAAAATGTAAAATTACTGTTATGCTTTTTGAAGTGTATTACTGCTGCCAAAACCTAATGTTGGCAATGTTGACCTTGATGTTGAGAGTGTAGATGGATAGAGTTTGAAAGTGATTATCTGCCTCTAGAATTTGAAAAGGTGTAAAATATTAATATGTAATAAAATGTACTGATTAGATGTAAACATAGTTTCCACCAGGCCCCCAAGCACTTCCATCAGTGTTCCTGTGTTTCATGGCCTGTTCACCCATCACTTCCATTTTTCAGGTTTCTTTTTGAGATCTGGGAATATATGAAAGGTTAAACCTCTCTTTCCCATATGTTGTGGTTTGAACTTAGCTCCTTAGCATTTTCACGCAAAAAAAAAAGAAAAGAAAAAAATCTCGGAAAGCGCAGTGAGTTTTCAAATGAACAAGGATTTGTTTTCACCAAGTGTTGGTTGCTAGGGGTGGTTGCTAGGTGTTACCGAATTGGTCTATAACAATTATAATGTTGATTTTATTATAAATACTCTGGGAATAAACAAGGAGTTGGTAAATAGTTGCAGTCAGATATGCCTAGCATTGAACTCCTTAGTAAGAAAGTGCTTGTACTCTATCCACTGCAATTTTGTTTTGCAGTAGATGACTCCTTAAGCACTAAGCATCAGAGGAGTCTCTTTTTCCTTTGTCTTGCTGTTATTATTCATATTGTTTGATATATCTTGATTATTATAGTATTACTAACAGGAATGATAGCAGTACAAAAGAAAGCTAGAAAATCAAGGAATAGGATAAAAAGGGGAGATCAAGCAAGCCTAATAATTGCAGTAATGGACTCCTTGGTGACTTGGCATTTCTAGAGCCATCTTAAGTATAAACAAAAGTTATTAAGCTAAAATAGTGGCCTCAGCATGATTGTGCGTGCCCATCAACAGGTGGTTGTTGTTCATGATGATGATGATGATGATGAAAATTGGTGAAAGTTATGTGAATGCTGATTATTCCATTTCTTTATTGCATAGTGTTTTGCTTTTATTTTTCATGTTACGTACGCATGCACGCACACACTCACACTCACTCACTCACTCACTCACTCACTCACTCACTCACTCACTCACTCACTCACTCACTCACTCACTCACTCACTCACTCACTCACACACACACACACACACACACACACACACACACACACACACACACACACACACACACACACACACACTCACTCACTCACTCACTCACTCACTCACTCACTCACTCATTCACTCACTGTAACCCAGCTGTATCTATATATAATATCTTACATGTTTGTCACATACGTATCTTCACACATACATATACATATGCATATATGCCTGACCATTGCTTCCTCTGTTCCTTCATCTCTTCTTGCCTCACCAGACATTAGAATGTTGTGTTGTTTATCTCTTCCACAAGATCTATGTATTGTTGTAACGCTTCCTTGTTCATCACCGTTCGTCACATGCTAACAATGTGACTTGGTGCAATCTTTAAACCAGTGTATAGGAGATCAGGCAGACTCCCATTGGGGAGCCAAGGAGCAACACCTCGCTCCGAGGAGCTGCCGCACTCCAACATCTTATTCAGTAAAGGAGTCGACATCTTGGTTGTCTACCTTAACCCTAAGCTCGCCATCTACCAAACTCATGTAGGACCCAACATTTGGGCTCTTACACACTCACACTCACACTCTCACACACACACTCACACTCACACTCACACTCACACTCACACACTCACACTCACACTCACACTCACACTCGCACTTGCACTCACACTCGCACTCTCACACACACACTCACACACACTCACACCCTCACACACACACACACACACACACACACACACACACACACACACACACACACACACACACACACACACACACACACACACACATACACACACACACACACACACACACACATACACACACACACACACACACACACACACACACACACACACACACACACACACACACACACACACACACACACACACACACACATACATACACACTCACACACGTACTCACACACGTACTCACACACGTACTCACACATATACTCACACATATACTCACACACATACTCTCACACATACTCTCACACATACTCTCACAAACACACTCACACACACTCACACACACACTCACACACACACTCACACACACACTCACACACACACACACACACACACACACACACACACACACACACACACACACACACACACACACACACACACACACACACACACACACACAGAGTTGTTGATTGTTCCTTTGTTTGATTTTCGTTTTTCCCTTGCAGAGTATCGGCAAGAGAAGCTTTAGTAAAGATAGTGGGCAATGAAACGGAATCTGTCAATAACAGTGAGCATCAGGAAATAAGAGATGCATCGGAGACTTTGCAGCATGAGGAGCAGGTTGGTACATTTGAGTATTGTGCTGATATTTAGGTGTAACATAATTGAACATAATTGCAGCCAAGGAGATCGACCACATACTCGTTAGCACTCGTTGGAGGATCCTTCAGAATTGCAGGGTGTACAGGAGTGCTGAGTTCTGTGGTACTGACCATAGATTGGTTGTGGCTACCCTCCGGGTCCACTTCAAAATTCCCCAGCGGTCAAATGATCACCCTAGGGTGTTTCATTTGGACTGGCTGAGGGAGGGGGAGTGTGCCCGCGGGTTTGCTGAGGCAATCTCTGATCGTTTCGTAATGCTTGGCAGTCTGACAGACCCTGTTCTTCTGTGGGATACCTTTAAGCGTGAAACACTTGATGCAGCTCAAGATACGATTGGTATACGCCCGAGAGCAGTACAGAATTCCATCTCGCAGGAGACACTGGAAGCCACAGATGCATGTCGTGTGGCTCGTCTGACAGGGGATCGGGAATTGCACCGTTCTCATGTGCGCAGAACTCGGTCCCTGTTAAGAAGGGACAAGGAACAGTTTATTAGGAGTCTTGCAGAGGAGGTAGAAGGCCATTTCTTAGTAAATGACCTTCGTCCTGCATACCAAGCCCTGAGAAAGCTGAACTCCAAGCCCTCTTCACAGGTGACAGCAGTTCGCTCAGTAAGTGGTCAGATCGTTTCAGATCCTGTTGTGGTGCGGGAACATTGGGCTGAGTATTTTGAGCAGCTGTACTAGGTTGACCCACCAACAGTTAACTTGGATGCGGGTAGTGTCGAGATCCCGCTGCCGGATCCACCTATCAGCGAGGACCCTCCCTCCCTAACTGAAGTTAGGGGGGCGATTTCCAAGCTGAAGAGTGGGAAAGCAGCGGGTATCTGTGGCATACCAGCTGAACTGTTAAAGGCTGGTGGTGAACCTGTGGCACGGGGGTTACATGCTGTCCTGGCTGCCATCTGGCGGTCCGGTTCCGTTCCTCCTGACCTGTTGAGGGGTGTGGTCATCCCTCTCTGGAAGGGGAAGGGGGACCGTTGGGACTGCAGCAATCACCGAGGCATCACACTGCTCAGTATACCAGGCAAGGTTCTCGCCCACATCCTTCTGAGACGTATCAGAGACCATCTACTGAGGCACCAGAGACTGGAGCAATCCGGATTCACTCCTGGTAAGTCCACAATAGACTGTATCCTCGTGCTTCGAGTCATTGTAGAGCGCCGCCGTGAGTTCAGGCGTGGGCTGCTTGCAGCCTACATCGACCTCAAGAAGGCGTTCGATATGGTGCACCGGGAGTCACTTTGGGAGATCCTGAGGCTGAGAGGAATACCAACAAGGATTATTGGACTAATAGCAAGCCTGTATACTGGTACTGAAAGTGCTGTAAAGTGTGGTGGGGGCCTGTCGAGCTTCTTTCCTGTTAGTTCAGGAGTGAGGCAAGGCTGTGTCCTTGCACCAACTCTTTTCAACACTTGCATGGACTGGATACTGGGCAGAGCTACTGTTCAAAGTCATTGTGGAGCAATGCTGGGCAATATCAAGGTTACAGACCTTGACTTTGCTGATGACGTTGCCATTCTATCTGAGTCTTTGGAAACCCTAGTGGCGGCTCTCTATGCATTTAGCAATGAAGCAAAGCCCTTGGGTTTAGAGGTCTCCTGGATCAAGACCAAGGTCCAGGAATTTGGGGACTTGTTAGGAGAACCTGCTCAGTCGGTACGTGCTTGTGGCAAGGACATTGAAGTCACAGAGAGCTTTACATACCTTGGTAGTGTAGTTCATAACTCTGGGCTGTCAGACCATGAAGTCAGCAGACGGATTGGCCTGGCAGCAAGGGTCATGAACTCTCTCAACAAGAGTATTTGGAGATGTCGGTACCTGTGCAGAAGGACCAAGCTACGGGTTTTCAAGGCCCTGATAATACCAGTTTTGCTATATGGTAGCGAAACCTGGACATTGTCCTGTGCCTTGGAGGCTCGTCTTGAAGCCTTTTGTAATAGGTCCTTGTGCCAGATCATGGGGTACTGTTGGTGGGACCATGTGTCCAACCAACGGTTGCACCGTGAGACTGGCACAGGACCTGTTATCTGCACAATCCGTGATCGCCAACTCAGGCTATACGGCCACCTGGCTCGCTTTCCTCAGGATGATCCTGCCCATCAGGTCGTCTCTGTTCGAGACAACCCTGGGTGGAGGAGGCCTGTGGGACGACCGAGGAAGTCGTGGCTTGGGAAGATCAACCAAACTTGCCATGAAGAAATAGAGATGGGCCGAGTCCCTGCCTGGCGTCTAGCCATGAGGGATCCTCGTAGGTGGAAGCGAAGGGTGGATACGGCTATGCGCCCACGTCGGCATAAGCCCCCTTGATGATGATGATGATGATGATGATAATTGAACATTTTTACTCACACTATTCATGTTACAGTTCTCTAAGGGACATGATAACAATACTGTGATTTTATCTAGTTTTAGGTGGATGTATATGTGGAGGTAAAAGTGATATCATGAATTCTTATTTGTAAACATATTATTGATAAGTGCACTTCCCATTAAGAGCCAGAAAGATGCTATAAGATCAACCCTCCAGATGAGTGTAAGGAAAACAGATAACCCACAAACAAGCATTTTCAGATAAATCTAGATTTTTGGAAGGTGAGTTTTTTCTTATAGGAAGAGTTGATGATGATCAGAAAGACAAATAAATCTGTGGGCCTTTAGGAAGGGGCTCTTGCATTTTTTTAAATTGCAGAAAGGAAATAATGGGGGTAGAATACCATCTGTGATCAGTGGCTGGAAGAGTGCTGGCTTGAAAGAGGATGCAATTGTCATACTCAGGATCTTATTCCTGCCAGCTGTGACTAGTAGTATTGGTTGAATTACAGATATTTGTAAAATACGAAAATACAAAAAGACACAAATTGCAAAATGTTACATACTGTTCTTGTTATTGTACAGAGTTGTAGATTAGCATAGAGAGATGATGTGGTGTTTGTGAAAGGTAAAAAGTCTATTGCCATCTTAATACAGTATATCAGTTGACAGATATAGACCTTGGAAATTGGCATAAGGATTTCACACATTTGCTCTTAGTGTAAACAATGGTGTTATTTTTGATGTAGATAATTTGATTTCTACTTTTGGTCATACTATATATGTAATTAAAAGAGCTTAGCTTAATTTGTTGATTACATCCTTTTCAATATATGTTTTTGCCTCACTTTTGCGTACTCCTTACTTCCTACTTCATATCTTTCACATACTGCTTGAGATCTATCTCCAAGTTCTGAACTTTTTCCACAGGAGCTGTTTTTTTCACTTTTTCTTGAAATTTTCCTTGAATAACTTTTGACCATGTCTTGCTTCAGTTTTAAATTTTGGTTTGAATCTGTCAACATCTTCCCTATACACTTTGCAAAATAATGATCAGTGTTCATTGTTCTCTTGGTTTAGAATTGTTCCCAATTATGTCAGCAAAGGCCTCTTTGTATAATTACCGCTATTATAAATGTACTGTTTTTCTTTTTTATCTGCCGTGGACAGTATATTAGTTTATTTACATCTCCATGTCCTTTATATCATCTGTATTCTTTGTAGTCTGTACTTCTCCCCTTTCTGTGCTTTGATGCCATGTTTGAAATTGACACAGTTTTGATTATTATATCATTACCAATAATTATATTACTAAATAAAAAGTAGAAGAATAAAAGATTTCTAAAAAACAAGAACAAGGGTAAGCGGTCGAGAAGAAAAGGCCTAGTAATTGACCTATGTGAATAAGTACTTCTGGAGTGATCTGTATAGACAAAATTGATACCTAAAATCAAAGTGAATTGAACATGTATCAATGGGGTAGAAATTCTCTTGTATCTTGATTCTTTATACTGTGACAATGAGATGGCAATTATCTCTTAGATAGGTCATCTAAGATGAGGACTGTTGGGGATTGCCCCTACCTTGGGCCTCAGCCCTTGGCTTAACGAGTTTTACAGTCTTTTTTAATATCCTTTTTCTTTTCCTTTTCTTCTGTAATATCTTCTTTTGTCCACTTCATAATAGATGGTGTAAGAGCTGTGCTGAAAGGATAAAAGGCTGGCTTTGTGTGAGTCTTGAATGGTCATTAATGAAAATTTTGTACCCATTTCAGGGGCATTGAGGCTTGCCCCTTCATCAACTAATCTGTTTGAAACTGACTTCTCTGGTGTCCCGACCCCTCCCTCTCCTTTGGTCGCAGCTCTGACCACTGCTACAATTACCCGCTCCTCGATGCTTGCTGTTGACTTGATCCATTTCAAATCATCCTTCTAGGTCATTACTTAACCTTCAGAATACATCCATTCCTCTCTCCCAACATTCCCAACTCTGTGTCTTCCTACTGCACAGTCTTCTTCATTGTTTACCCTTTCCTCTCTTATTACTACTATTCTTTTTGTCCTCCCTGCAATACTGCCTCACTCCACACCACTCTCTCTTCCTCCCACCTATGTCCTTTTGCTACTGACACCTCTACAAAACTTTTGAGTACTCTATTTAGCCCAGTCAAGGGAGATCAGTTCTTTATAATTCCCCCCTAAAAGCCCCTTACTCTGACAATGCTATCCTCTTCCAATGTCTCCTAAAACAAGTGGCAAAGTTTCATTCTGCAGTCATTCCAGTCATGCAAGTCTTGTAATAATTATAGCATTATCTACCCTGACTGACCCCACTTGCAAACCTATTCCTTCCCAGCCTCACTCTGGACTTAATTCTTGTGCCCAGCTAATTGCCCTGTATATGGCAAGGATTGGTCAGACTGTGAAAATGACCTGGTCACCTGCCTTGGTGTCTAAGATGCACTGGTAATACAGATTCTGCTGTAAGCCCTTTGTCAATATTGCCAAGTTTACCTTCCATAGACATAGTTTTTCCCATGAACTTTATATTGGTAGAGAGTCCTGCTCTGTCCAACCTTATTGACCTCTCCCCCATCAGTTGTAGAAATGATTACCTTTATGTGCCCAACCTAGTCATGATTTCAAATTGCTTTGCACAATCACACATATGTGCCTGTTGAAGTGGCTCCCTTTACATATTTCATAGAAGCAACCCTACATAAAAGTTTGAGTCTGAGATTCAAACTTGGCTTCTCTTTATGTGAGGCCAGACAGGAAGCGCACACACAAGATTTTTCAATTCCAACTCTGTCTGCTCTGCTCCTCTCCCTTCTTCCCAAGATATCTCAGCATCTTCCCTCGTATCTCTTCCCCCTACCCCTTGCCATCCTACCTCTACTCCCTCTCCCTCCCTGTCAAATTTTCTTGCCATTCTAAATCCAGATTATCCCAATCTCTACCACTTCCCTGGTGCTTGTCCCTCTGCCTCCTCATTTTACCTGTTGCACCAGGCAATCTAAATGCCTGGTGCATTTAGATTCTCTCCTACACCTACCTCTTTCTCTGCTCCTTGAACATTTGTCTCCTCTTCTCCTCAGAAGAAAACCTTTGTTTCTCAAACATCTCCACCCACCTCCATGCCAGAAACTCTTGAAGACATACAAAACTTCCTAAACATGACCCATGATAATACTCCTCTACCTCATCCATCTTTTAATCTCTCTACTCCTATTTCCTCTACTTTTAAAGTAACTGCCAACATCCATACTCATCCTCCACATATTTCCTAGATACCACTTTCTCCCACTCTTTCCCAACTCACCTTACCCCTTCTCAATCTGCACCATCCCCCCTCTCCTTTCCCCATTATCCCTTATGAGCCCTCCTGGATGCTTCTTCCCCTGATCCTGATATATCACCTTCTGGTCCCTTGCCTTGTTCTCCAGGGTCTTCCTCTCTTACTTTTCTGATGCCCATTTCTACTCTTATTACCTGTTGATTGCTTCATAATAGCTCTTTTGTGCTGTTCCCTATGCTGTGTTCCTTTTCCTCAGATGCATAAATACTCTCCATTTAATCTAATCCCCCATTGCCCTTAACCCCCTTTCCCCTTTACTAATCCCTGCCTTACTCCACCTGCTACTCCTCTTAACCCTCTTCACTACTGTACTATCCTTAAGTGCTATATGATCTTGGACATGTAACACATTCTGACCTAATCTTTGTCATTTTTAACCCTTTTTGCCACAATACCTTTGATATCTAGCACATGTATTTGTTTTAACCTTGACCTATTCCTTCCCATGTAATACATACACTATATTTTAATAAAGCATTTTCTTATGTTCAAATAAACATTATTATTGCTGTATGCCTTTGACTCCATGCACAGCCAGAGGTTTTAGGTAAACAGTTATGTGAGGGTTCATCAATTCAGGAGGGTGAGACTATGTAACATTTGTTTGTGGGGATCATTTGGTTATCAGCTACAGCATAAAATTGCTAAATGGGGTGGTATGTACCATCAGTGAGCCATGCCTAGGAGACTGCCTACTCTAGGAAAGACAGTTTCCACATACAGGAACCTCCTCTTCTTGTCTGCAGTTTCCTGCTGAGCACAATGTATTATAGAAAATTCATTTACTTGAAAATTCAGGTAAATATACAAGTAGCACAATGTTACTTATTGTTACTGCTATTGCACAGAGTATGAACTACCTGAAAAGATGATATTGAGTTTGCTCAACTAAATCAGTCTTGATACAGCATAACAAAGGACAAAAATAGGCATCAAAGAATGCAGTATAGTAAAAACATGTCTCCAGGATAAGAGCTAATAGCACTACAAAGAGGAGGCAAGGAGTCTTGATGCCATGCATGAGTGTTTTGTGGGCCAGGCCTACAAGCCACTCACCCAGATTTCCCAATCAAATAAACCTAATGCATGGATCTTAGTCTGAGTGCCTGAATGAGGCACCTGGATGCAATGGTTTACATTATTCTTTAGTAAGTTTTCTTTCTCACCTATATGCCTGTGAAGTAGGTAATTTCCATATTGCTAGAAATTTATTCCTAACTTTCAGGTGTCAGAAATGTCAACAGTAGTGAAGGAGGAAGATATCTGCTACGACCCAGAGGTAGTGATTGCCAACAACAACAACAACAGCATCAACAACAACCATGAGGAGGGAGTGGAATATCTTTTGTCTCCATACCAGGCATGTGTAATGTGTTGTTTGTGGGATACTTTGCTTGTTTTTTGTGGTGGGTGTTTATTTTCTTTATCGTGTGTTGGTATCCGTTGAAATATTGGTTGAGATTTGTTTTCCATGCTTCTTTATTGTTCATGATCTACATTGGCTGTTCCGGTTTGAGTTACAGTTACCATAGTCAGCAGGAAGTTTAACCCCAAGCCGCTGGGCATGGCATGTATGTACATGCTATTGCCCATTGTGTGTGTTGAATTCAGTAATTGTTTTTGAATATAGATGGCTCCACAAGTACTGTCACTGATGAGCCAATTACGCAAACTACCTGTCTAACCTATTTATCCCTTTCCTTGATTTTAGATAATATTTTTTAATATCTAATATTGCTGTTAGTAATGTTAGTAACAATATAGTAATGTTTATAATGTTTATAACAAAAATAATGCCAATATTGATAGCATTATTAACAAAAGTGTTTTTTTCTCACTTTTTCAAGGAAAAGTTAGGTTGCAAGATCTACTAATTGACTCCTTTGTGGCTAAGCATTAGCAGAGGCATCTATGTGTAGAAACATTTAACCAAGCATTGCCAAAGGGAATGCACCATTTTTCCGTCAACATTAGGTTAAAAAAGTGTAAAACAATAGAGATGAATGATACAAGAGGAGGGACAGAATGAGGGGAAACTAAATTGATTATGATAATGTGAATAAATCTTATTTGCAATAGGGCAAAGTACAAACTATTGATTTTACAGCAACATTATTTTGTCTTTGATCTTTGTTTTATTAATTTTCACCATATCAGGCATCCCAGCTTTTTATATTGTCTTGAACTAGAATTGAGAATAGAGTCTCATCAGTATGTCCCTGGGAGGGTTGGTGGATGTGGATTAGGTCATGTTAGGTCAATTGAAGATTTTGAGACAAATGTGTAAAAAAAAAGATTGATTGAAAAACTTTTGTACAGATCTATAAAAGAGATGGAGAGATTAAATTAGAAATTGGAAGGTGATGTGTCCTCTCTCTTCTTTTTCCCCTTATCACATAATTCCACAGTTAACTCAGTGAGGAGATTTGCAGAATAAGAAAATGGTAGTCATCATATTGTTAGTGTAATGACTCTCAATGAAAAAATGACTACAGGTAAAATTTCCAAGGCTGTGTGTCTGCTCTCACAACAAATCTGTTGCCCTTATAATCCTCTGGTAGGAATTAATACCTTAAATTTTCAAGGCTTGTCTCTGCATAACATAGACCACTAATGAATTCATATACACTCTCCCAACATTGATAGGATTATGAAGAAAAATCAAATGAAATTGTTACAACTACTTAGATTTATCCAGGTAATTAATGTTTTAAAATTACAAATGGTTAATCAAATTTATGTCTAGCCACTGCAATCCAAAACAGTTGAGATTCTTTTAGCCAGCAAAGGGCTAAGAGTGCTCAGCAATGCTGAAAAACAACTAAGGAGCAGATGTGGTGTTTGACTTTGTACATTGCAGTCTTTAAAACAAACTCTTAAATACAATTTGCTGAGATGAAGTGGCAGCTTGTACTTAATAAAAAATAATCTGGGCCTCCTTTAGACAGAAAGATCATTTGGACACTGATGATAAACAGAGAATTAAGGTGAATGGCAACAGAGAGAGATTGAACAATTTATTTACAAAAACTGTATATTCTGATGTCATTTTCCCACAAAAAGCAGACCTTAGATAAATGATTTGTCAAAATAACTGATTTTATGGAAAACTTCCCACATTGTGAAGGCTTGTTAACCCCCATGATCTGGATGACATTATGGTCTCGTCATGGAAGAATCTGGGTTTGAGGGCAAAATGGTTGTGGGAAAGATAATATCAACATGCTGTCATGAGTGAAGGCCAGGGTGACAGAAAAGCCTCACTATAATCATCTTGGAGTGGTATTTGACTCATTTGGCGTTTAGAAAGGGGCTTTAGCATTAAGCCTATTGATGAACGAATGTATAATGTAACGTGCATAAAGCTGTGACTGGAAGAGCGCTGGCTCTAGGGAGGATGCCATTTCTAAGCTGTGCACAGTATTCCTGGCCACTGTGGTCGGTGGCACAGGTTGTAGTACAAAAAATTGAAAATTACGAAAAAATGAAATGTTTGACAAATAACCTAATGTTCCATACTTTTTTTTTTTTTAATCCTTGCTCTGAGCTCTTTATGCCATAGAGAGATGATATGGAGTCTATGCAAGGAAAATTAAATATTACCATCATGATAAAGCAAATCAAAAGACAAATCTGGACATTTCCCCTCTTCTTCGGTACATAATGTGGCCCACACTTTTTTCTTAAACAATCCACAAAAAAAAATCATGTGTTAGAGCTATCCTAGCCTAAGGGCATGTAATAGCCAGATTTTTTTTATAGAGCTATCCTAGCCTAAGGCCATGTAATAGCCAAATTTTTTTATTTCCTTTTTTTTTTTTTTTTTTTTTTTGTGGGGGACTGGTTGACATAGGGAACTATTTTTTGTCTGATTTTTTCAGCAGTAAAAAAATGTATATTTATTGATTAAGGTGAAAATTTAAAAATTGGGCTATTACACAAACTGCATTTGAATTGCACGAAGGTTACTAGCCCCATTATATACCAAAGGTCGTGTAAATAAAGAACAGAGATACGGCGTTTTATATTTTGGCAGCTTGCCAAAGTTCGCTATCTCTGGCATTTTTCGCTAAATCTAATATGCTATATATAAAAAAGCTTATTTAGTCTACTTTGCGATGTGAGGATTACCAAGTCAATCGGAATTACGATTTTCAGTAGGGACGCTATGGGGGGGGGGGGAGATGATTATTGTGTATTTATAATTTTCGAGGAATATCATATATATGTGAAGACGAGCACATGAAGTTTAAAAAATTAATCATCCTCATTTAGTAGGCCTACATCGACTTTCATATCTAAATAATAATATATACTAGTTATCCCTCTCAAACCACTTTCTTTGATAATTGTCAATATTAACAGATTGCAAAGGGGAGTAAGTTTAGAGTTGGTGGATAGCCATTTGCACCTATTATCTTTACTAAAAAGTGCATAAAATCATGAAGACGCCAAGGTGTGTTGGGATATGTATGAATTTATGGTACCTAAGACCTATGGTAACGTCTAAACATAATAGTTTTTACCGGGAACACACAAAACAGAAGCGATAGCTTTATCAACAATAGACGAAGACTGCACTTACAAACGAGCTCAAAATTCCATATAGTTTTTCTTTCAGAGCAGATATTACTGAGTACTATCATCTTCAATATGAAATAATCTGTGTCTCACTTATACATCTGAAGTTCATAAATCTGACATTGAGGTAACCTTCGTATTGAAATGGCCTTCACAACGGGAAAGACCAATTTCAAATCAAATTAAATTTACCCATACTGTGATGTACCAACCTTTGAGTCAAGTCTAATGGTAATATTTCAATCCTTACTTATACGGCTATTTTCAAACATTAGTGCTTCGTATTCAGTACACGTACAGATCACTTTGTAAGCTACATAATATTACCAGGGAGTCTCGATAGAAGCATATTTCGTGTGTAAAAGGACACAAAGCCTATATATTTATATTTTTAGATATATTTCACAAATTATTGTGTCATAAATCACTGTGATATAATTTTTTTCCTGATAATGGTATATATATTTTTTTAGATATATTTCACAAATTGTCATAAATCACTGTGATATAATTTTTTTCTGATAATGGTATAAAATAATGATATATGTAATATCTATGCGTAATGTAATCAAATGGCGTATGCGCGATTACAACAAGCAAAGGCTCACATGGGTGGACCTGGGTGCTCATTAGCAACATACTTCCCCAGGTGTTCAGCAGGTCTTGCGTTGCCTGCAAGACAATGAGCCATAGCAGGCGTTTAATGCTCGTTTGGTAGTTTCCTCATCCATGTACCTATACTATATGCTAGCTAACTCAATTTGACCCCTTGTACCCCCTCACCTGGGACGGTCCCCTTAAGCCATCTTAACCCAGTAATGATGGGTGTCCCACATATGAGACACCCGGAAAAGACAAATATTGCCGTGTGTCCTGCCAGTGTGATGCTGTATTGGGGCCCGCGCTCCGATGCAGCAGCGGGCTGCGGCCGGCGCGTGGACAGAGTCAGGGCTAGCCCCGCACGCAGATGTTGTAGCTGCCCAGAATCTTTTATTTTCGGCTTTTAAAATATACCGGCGGTAATGCGTTAAGAAGAGTTATACCATAGATAGGACATTATTAGTCTAATGCCCCTAGAATATTGGATCAGTCTTGTGTCTTCTTTTTATGAGATTTTATTTTTATGCAGTAGTTTTATGTCAGAAATATAGATTTACAAATTCCTGGCTCCCAGAGGCAGAGAGCAAGGATTGTTGTGTTGTTTTTTCTGAAAGGGGGCAAATAACTACACAATACATGATGTGTTTAACCACTTAGCATTCTTTCAAGAGAACCTCTCATCATCTCCACACACTTAATGGCCTTAGATGTTGACATCAGTTCCTTTTGCTGCTTCCAGGGTCTCATGTCAAAACGGGAAGTGGAGAGTGACACTGACTACGTGGTAGAGTCCTTCATCGGCCCCTCTCCAACTCCTCCCTTGCAAGAATCCCCGCAAGATGAGCGACTGGCATACCAAATCGAGGAGGTCAGTCCCACTGGGGCCACCTCTATAGCTGACCCCCTCATCACAGGAGCTGAGAAGGATGAAGGGGAGATTGTTGTGTTCCAGAGGGAGGACGGGGCATTTGTGAATCAGGTTTGTATTTCGTGGTTCCTTATTGTACCAATGTGCTGCTTGAGGACAGTTAAGGGTGCATGTTTTTTTGGAATTAATTTTCCTGTGTTTGGATGATATTTATATGGCATGTAAAAAATGATTAATTTTGTTCAGATTTTGTTTGGTTCTTCCTTTAGTAGCATTTGAAATATATATATGACAGACAAATAGAGAGACAGACAGACAAGTGTCGAGAAGCTGCATCACATTTTCACTGGCCCCCCCCCAAAAAAAAATTTTTTTTGCCACAATTGTAGGAAAAACCCATGGCATGAATGCACATGCCACCCAGAATGAAGTCTAATCATGCCATAGCATGTGCAAGCATGCCACCCAGCAACTAGGGGTTGAGCCAGACATTTTATCTATATAATATTTAGGCTTATGAGAAGAAGAATGTTTATATCGGATTTGAATGACAAAAGTTTGTGTAAGAAACCCTTATCATTATTGTTTGCTGAGTTTCTAAACTCTCAGATGCAGACATTGACATGCTCAGTCTGTAGCAAACATATTCTTTAGTATCCACCTTATATTGTTGTATTATTTCAACTAAATTCATGACATAATGAAAGGGCATGTGATAAGTGCATGTACAGACAAGCAGGCTTGTATATTGGCCTAGATAACTGCCACAGGTGAAAATATCTGATGTGGGGAAAAAACAAGCAAACTTATGTTAAACAACTGGTTTGTGGGGAATCATCTTTTCATATAAAGCTATGAACAGGCTTTTAGCTAGGATTTCAGCGCAGGGTATTTTATTTTATTTCCCACAAATTGACTGGTTATGCGGCAAACACTGCTGGTGCAATGGCAATAATCACAAGTGCTGAAAAATTATTTCCTGCATTTTAGGGTGAGAATTTTGTGGAATACAGCCAAGTTCTTTTGTCTCTGTTACATTACTTTTGCCCTGAGGCAGGGAGAAGGTACATGTATGTATGTGTGTTAGGAGGTGGAGAAGACCAGGTCATTTTTAGGTAGTTTTATAACTATACTGATTAATATACAATATAATATGTTTCATAAGTTAATATGTAAGAACAGTGAGTGTAATTGATGGTTGCATCGTGCTGATGTTTTTGTTGTTCTTCTCCCGGTTCACTGATAGTTATAACCACCAAAGAAGCCAAAAAAACCTCTGAAATGCCTCCAAAATACGCTTAAGAGTTATGCTTTCTGTCACTTTTGTAAATATTATTAAAAGCTTCAAGCTTAGCAGTACTTCTTCCTATGAAAAGGTTAATGAGACATCAGATATCCCACCGATAACAGCTCCCGGCCACGCCTTGTCATAGATAATCATAAAATGTTATTCAAGATTTCATGTCAGCGTTATACTGGTGGGCGAAGTGACAAAGCAGCTGGAATTGGAGAATTTTGATCACATTCAACGGAGTTACCAGAAAAAATGGGATGAAAATATTGGGCTGTCTTTAGGGTGTCTTACCTAAAAGTAGGGCATCCAATTTCTTATTATTTTCAGTACAGAGCAACCAAAAGATGCCTGAACACCCGACTAACTAATTGAGTGGCTGTGAAACTAGTTATCATGATGGGATGATGCAAATGGGATATATTTGAAAATTAATAAATAGTAACTAGTTAGGTTGGAGTAAATTTCCTAAACAAATCTTTCTGATTCATATCCCATTCAAACATTCTTCTCATAAGTCATATTATGACTTATCTACAGCTTGTTTTCTGAAGTCCAAAGTGAAATATAGCATTAATTATTATTGCTGTAACTGATTATTAAAAGTCTTTTTGCATGGGATCTTATGAAACAAGATGACAAATTTGATGACCAATGCTTTGCATAGCAATCACTCTGACCCTCCCACTTCCTGTCATCCTCTCAAATAATGACAAATAATGTAGAAAGAAGCCCTTGTGAGACGGGCTGCTAGTGGATAGGTGATTATTTTTGTCTATGACTGATCTTCTGGTGTCATCAGTGTGTAAACAAAATATTCTAAAATCATAGTTGACTCTTCATGTAGTCATCCCAGCACAAAGGGTTAAAGGGGCCGTTGTGACGAAAATTTTCAAAAATACTAGAAAAATTGAAAAAAAAATCTGTAATCTAGTGGGCTTCGGCAATCTCATGACATAATATTTTTGCTAAATATGTAAAATTAAAAGAGGTATAACTAAATCTCTGACCCCCTTGGTGGTCAGAGATTGGTGAAACTTGGTGGTGTTTATCACTTTATGTGTATGTATAATATATTGAAAAATCACGAATTTCCGATCATATGTAATGAGTTGCTGGAGTTAATATCTTCAGAAAGAAGAATTTCATTATTATTATTGACTTAGTGCATGAATGAATGAAGAATAACTGATAGAGTTAATGATTAAGTGAATAGATCAGTGAATGAAAGTGAATAACTAAATTAGTGAGGGAATGTTTAATAAGTATACTAATTGAATAACAAGAAGGGAGAGAGTGAGTGAGCAATTACACAGAAAAAGCGTTGCTCCTTGGAATGTCCTGATTCTTCTTGGTCTCTCCAGGATGGGACTCCAGTGTCAAGTGAACTCCAGTACCTAATAGCCACATCACAGCAGGACTTTGCCCCCTCACTGGAACCAGTCGACCACTCGGACTCCATCTTCGTTTCTCCGGGAACCTTTGACCATCACCATACCATTGATGTTAACACAGGGCTGTAAAGCCCTCCCATTTGCAAGTGTAATCTCAACAAGGACAGCACAAGTGGTGCTTTGTGATGAGTTTTGCAAGACTGGAAAATGGAAATAAGTTACTAAAAAGAGAGAAGAAAATGGCATGAATAAATGTGAATAAAAAAAGAATAGGAAAAATTATAGATTTTTTATTTTATTTTTTCAAGTTAAATGAGACCCATATATCAGTAAACCCATTTATCTGAAACCAGTAATTATTTGGTAAGAAAGAAGGACCTTCCCAGAGGCAAACCATTAAGCTAGGAGTAAAGAGGTGTTCAGTAATTTTACATTCTACTTAATAGAATGCACGAAACATGGTAAAGGCTGTTATGGCCTTACCTTTTGATATTCTCAGGGCCCACATTCATGGCGGTTCAGTTGTATAACTATGATATTTTTGTGGTCTGATGTAATAGTTTATGTGGAATAATTCAGGGCAAAAGTCTGCTGAAACACAAGCTATTTATTAATAGGACTGTAGGATCTTTTTAGACATAAAGAAGTGGCTTACAGGATCTCATGATTGGCTTTCCTTTGCTCCATCCTATGCAGAGAACCTCCACAAGACAAATGTTTTATCATGGTATTGAAATTTTGTCATTTGATGTAATTGAAAAAAAGAGAAGTCCCAAGTGCCTGATTTAGATCTGGTTGGAGGCTGCACAGCATAAGTGTCAAGATAGAGGATAATTAATTTAATGCTTGGGGTGAGGGAGTGGTGTTAGTGTGCAGGAAGTTCTATGTATCTTGTAATCTCATAAGATTTTGGGAGTTGGAACAAGATTGTAAGACAGCACCAGAAAAAAGTGAGAACCATAGAGGAATTGTTAGATCATAGAGGCCAGTCTCTATTACTTTATTTTCTTTTCTTTATGGGAGTAAGATATTTGATGTGATAAGCTTGGCATTTTTTTTTTTTTTTTTTATGTAATAAATAAAGTTTTTCATATTTGACATCAATGTTTCAGGGAAGCCTCTTAATAGTTCTGAAATAGAGATGCTACAGATGTGTGTATACAGTGCATAGTTCTAAAAGTGTCTTATTAACCTGATGCTGCCGGGGATGGCATGTACAAACTTGATATGCCCACTGTGAGTTTAGTATATATATTGTTTCACAGATTAATGACTCTTCAAGTACTTAGTCACCAGTGAGCTAATTGTTAGTACCACTACCTATCTTACCATTTACCCTTTCTTTTGAGCTTTAGATTTTTCCATCTTATATTATTAGTAATGTTAATAATATTATGATAATTATTATGTCTATAATAATGATAATGATAACAGCATCAATATTGGAAGCATTACAAAATAAACTTTCCCCAAAAATTCAGTAAGAGATAAGATCAGGTGAGGTCATAAGGTCAACCAAGTTGACTCAGGGATGAAGAGCTTGTGCAGAGACATTTCACTAAACTGTGCTACAGCAAATGCACAGTTTTCTGGCAGCATGGGGCTAAATAATAACTTGCTGAATGTCAGTCAAAATTGACATATGTATGTTTATTGAATTATACAAGTTGATAAGTTTTTCATCATACTAAATTGTATATATATTTATTTAATCAGTATTATAAGGACTGCACTGATTATGTTTGAGATGCTGGTAAGAGGTTTTACTGTATGTTGCACATTTTTTCTGGCTAGCAGATGGGTGTAAAAGTATAAAATGAAATAATAAAATTCTTTGTATTGTGATCTTCAAATTTTTATTTTTATTTATGAATTGGAATTCTGGTTTTAAGAAAGCATAAGTATGTTTCTTTCTTTATTTATTTAGCTTACTTATGTCATTTATGTGCAAATGAAATTGATATTGACCTTTTGATTTATGTTTAACATATTTTTATTTCAAATTTACCTACCATGAAAATGTTAGAGATGCCCTGGAATCATATTAGATTTCAAAGCTTTTTGAAATTCAAGAAAGCTCAAGGCCACAGGACATAGAAGGCACAGAGACCACAAGTGACACTTAATTCCATCCTGGAATGTTTATGGAATTCCATCTGAGATCCTCTTAGCCAGTTAAATTACAGTGTCTTTTTTGATATGGGAAACTTACACATATCTGTACAGGTAATGTTAACTTTCGTATGCATATTTTGTGTGTATATATGTATATATATTCATCTTTTTTCTGTCAGTGTGTGTGTATAGACATAGTTTGACCTCAAGTTTTTTCAAATTGATCTGAACTTTATTATAGATGTTAGGCGTGCGGGCTTATGAGGTGGTGTTTTATTTTTTAATTAATTTATTTTATTTTATTTTTTTCAAAGGGATCTTCTGATTTTTAATGGTTATTTTTTTATTATTATTTTTTTTCTGTTGTTCCATTCATTAATTTAGATGTTAGGTAAATGCAAATTAAGGAAACATTCATATTGTCCATCATATATGGTATTATTTAGTGGTTGAATACTTCACAAGGCCAAGATGATGACACACCATGGAGTTTGAGAACATGTAGCAGCTGCATTATCATTCAAGTAATCCGGTGAATTCAAAATGTAAACATTTCTGAAGGTCTTCATTTCAACTTGCGTCAGTCTGGCATCATGTTCAAACCAAAGTCAGTTCGTGTAAAGTTTTATTGTAATATTTTTGGAGTGCCTGTCTCTGGCACTCAAAGCTATGTATGTGATGTAGGTACAAAATACAAAGAGAGTTTTTCTTTCTTTCTTTCTTTTTCTATTTATTTGTAAACATTCAGGAAATAAACATCAAGTGAATGTTATTACTAAGATCATTATTGTTTTTTAGATTCTTGTGATACTTGAAAGCCTAGTCCTTAGAATGTTAAAGGACTGCATTTAATATTTCCGACTGTAAACTTTTTTGGGAAAGAGGATAAAAGAATAAAGCAACTTATCTTATTCTCTTTTCATTTTAAACTTTTATCCTAGTTATTCACTTGAACATTGTAAGAGTATTTCATATCTCATAATTATAGAACCCTCTCAGATTTTAGTAATATCAATAGGGGTTGGTGAGCTGGTCCCTAGAGTTGACTTTAGTGCACCCAAGAACCAGGGAAGACAAATTTAAGAGAAAATCCCACCCTAAACCACTTCAGTCATTAGCCATTTCTCATTATCTTTTATCTTTGTGACTGTGCCCTATGGTTTTGCTGTGCTATGTGCCCTTAAATTTCCCCTTAAATCATTTCACAGCATTCTCCAATTTTACTGTTATATATAACTTTCCTGGTACATTTTCTGCTTGCTTTCCTTGTTGAGGCAGGTCAAGTATAGTCCCTTTGTTGTTTGACTTTGCTTTTGTCTGGTCCCTTCTTTTTTTCTGATCTTACTGTCTGCTCTTTTTCCTTCCACTGCTCTGCTGAGTGAGGGGAGTGGAATGTGGCTGGGTGTGAGCAAGTTTCAGCTTTTATCCAAGGACAGTGAATTGTACTTGCAGCTTTTTCATTGTAGGTGGAGGGTGTAGTCAGGGGTCTAAATGGTTATAACCACTCAGCTTGAAATCACACTCCATGCATAGTGTGATATTGTAGTTGCTTGATTGGCCCTCGACCCTAGTGCTGTCCCTACACAGAGTAGGATCAGGTTGGGGTTACAAGCACTTTGGGTCATTTGAGTACCTAAAGGTCACAGTATTACACACATTGACTGTCGTGTGACTTGTGTCAGGAGCAATTTGTTCCTCTGCATGTGGCCAGGGAGTGCTTCAACTTCGCTAAGGTCATGGGCATATACCAGTCTCTCACAAGTGTATTTCCTTAGAGCAGTGTATGACGTTTCAATGGTCTCTAGTTT
>NC_091574.1:36681535-36702693 GCF_042767895.1 Penaeus vannamei | reverse complement strand
ATATGATATATATATATGATATATATATATATGATATATGTATATATATATATATGATATATGTATATATATATGATATATATATATGATATATATATATATATATGATATATATATATGATATATATATATATGATATATATATATGATATATATATATATATGATATATGTATGATAGATAGATATATATATATATATATATATATATATATATATATATATATATATATGATATATATATATATTTGATATATATATGATATATATATGATATATATATATGATAGCTATATATATAAATATATATATATATATATATATATATATATATATATATATATATACCTTTGGCATGATTAATAAAATCTTTTTAACTGTGATTTGATGTTTTAAGATATTTCATTTGATAATAACAAAATATAGAGATCTAGCAACTTGGCCTTGCTTCTGCATCCATACCAGTGTCTGTGAGAAATAATGTTCCAGCTCTGCCTGCAAAGGTAGATACCATAAAGGTAAAAACAAATTGACTCCTTTGTAATCAAGTCATTGGGATTTAGATTGCTGTAGATTTAACCAGAAGTTACCAGACTAGAATCTTGTTCCATAAACATTTATTTTACAAAATTTTGCAAGCTGAGTCTTTGATCTCACATAAATAAGCACTTGTTTGTCTACCTGATGCTTTGCTTCTGTCATAATAGGTACAAATCAAGGAATGTCAAGATGTCAAATTTTTATTTATTAACCCCTTTGATCTGGGACCTTGGTTGCCTGCATGTGGCCCAAAATCCAGGAATTAAGCTTACTTGAGTGGCCACTCTGACAGGAGTGTGGCTCATTTGTGACAAAACTCCCTGCATTCCCTTTGCAATATTATTATCTCTGCATGAAGATCACCTCTCTTGGTGGCCTAGTTCATAACTCAGTGGAATAATGATAACAATGAGTAACATTTTGTTATTTAAATTATAAAATATTTTCAGTTTTCTGTAATTCATCCTGCACAGCCAGTTATGGCAAGCAGGAGTATGATCCTGAGCTTGGAAGTAGTGTCCTCCTCATTTATTGATGGAAGTAATGCAAGAGCCCTTTCTATATGCCCCGCTCGTGGTGAGTCATTTCCTTCATTCCGACCTTTACCTGAAATTCTCACCCCAACCCTCAGCCATGTTTTTCCATGACAGCATATTCAAGATTTTTTCATGATGTGATGGTCTCACATCCAGATTGTAGTGGTTATACCAGGTGTGCTTATTGGTTGTCTAGTTCAAAGAATTATTGTGAAAGTGTCTGAAAATCATGGCATTGTAAATTTGATCTTTCTTGTGATGTAGTAAAAATAGCTCTTAGAATGTAGTAATGATTTTGGTAAATTGTTGCAGAAACTTGTCTTCTGGAAGACAAATTTCTTGTGATATTTGAGACTATGCAAATGTAGGACTTTTGATATGTGAAACTGAAAACATACAGTGAAAACTGTAGTGCAGACACTAAATATATATGGCTGGTTTGTTATAATTGTGCGAGGCCCGACCCAATAGATATTCATCTTATACGGACATGCATAAACACAAAAATAAGTGCATATCTGTCAATCTACGAGATATACATACAATTATCAATCTATACAGTAGATATGCATGTCTGGACAGAGAGATGTGCATTTATTCTTTTGTACATACATGTCCGTATCATGAATGCTCATTGGGTTGGGTCTCCCACAATTTTAACAAACTGGCCGATAGACTACAGCAAATGCTAGATGTCACAGCAGTTGGGCTAATAAATATGGATTAGTGATTTGTATTTTGTTTTTATGTAAAATTTCCTGATTAAAGAGTTTTATGTTACCTACTTTAGATTTGGAGATAGAAATATATATATACAAAGCATGTGGATATATCTGAACACCTTAGACTTGAGTTTCCTAAATGTGTTTACACATGTTTACATGTATACCCTGTCCACTTCAGTATATTAATTTGTTTTTTACAGATGGTTTCAGAAGTGTTTAGTTACCAAGAAGTCAATCACTAGGCCTAGCCCATCTCATCTGACGTATTTACCCGACACCTTGAAATTTTAGAAAGGGAAGATTTTGTCATTATTGCAGTTGCTATTCGTAACACCTATGAACTGGATGATAAATAAAATTGGCTTGAGGGTTTAATGACGAGAACATGCTACCAGGGAAAAAATTGGCTGATGGCTGGAGTGACAGAAATAACTTGCCCCAAGTGCACAATGCTCTTAGTACAGGGGTGTTAAACATGAGGCCCACCACACTCATATGTGTTGCCCTCAGCAATTTTGCTATTTCATTCTTAAAATATGCTGTATTACATGATTGATTAAGCCAGTCCTTTGCCTTTTTAAGATTATCACTAATGCTCTCACATTTTTTTTTCTTATTGTAGTTTTGTAATGAATGAAATAACCCAAGGGTGTCATACTCATGGTCTGTGGGCTAATTTTATCCCCCTGGATGATCATAGGTGGAACACAGGGTGACACAAATTATTAGTCTATGAAATTATGATCATGATTGAAAATAATGTCATATTTAATTTGTTACCATTTGTATCACCATTTGAAATCTGATAAGTAAAATAAACTCTACATACAAGTTTATAATACTAGTTTCAGCAATGTAATCCTGGGAAGCCAGGTATGAACCCTTGTTGGCCGCCCTGAAGATGGTAGCTGAATTGAAAATTGGTCTGTGATGGATTTAAGTTTGACTCCCCTGCTTGGAGGGGAATCAGACAGAGTGGGCATTTAGGATGAGGCTCTTGCATTATTTCCATTGATAAACAAGTGTGGAATGTAACATCTGTAAGCCATGATTAGCAGAGAGCTGGATAACTATTTCATGAGCTCATGATCCTATTCCTATACAGAAAATTGAGTATTACTTGGAAACAAAAAAATGACAAATAACAGAAATAATAACATTTCAAAGGGGAGGTTGAGTCTTGACACCGTTCAAGAGTGTTCGTGTATTCCCAACCTACAAGCCACACACACCCATGAGAGTAACCACTCAAGTAAGCCTATTGCCCAGATTTTAGGCCACATGTTGGCAGTGAAGCATCTGGATCCAAGGGTTAATAATGTTACAAGAGTGATAATGAGTTTGATTATAGACCGATTCGGTGTGACGTCACGAGTCAGAGTCTCCATTCCGCTTGGTGATAACAAACCCGTTGCTCGCAGATACCTCGTTATCAGCGCGAGCGAAAATGGCGTATGAATGCTTAGATTCTTTAAGAACCAAAGTGGAAAAGGAATATGAATCAAAACTAAAAGCTGTGCAGCTAAAAAAAAAAAAAAAAAATGCCTATACTGTCTGTCTGCCGAAATCGAGATCGACGATCCTTCAAAATATTGAATATCCCGATATGTAAGACTATTTGATCAACACATCAGGCAATAAAAATCATTTCATGATAACATAATTTGTTATAGTAATCTGTGAATTTTGGTTATATGTTATTTTTCTGTGAAATCAGTGCCATTACCTAACATCACTTTTCTTCCTATTTACTAGGTGTTTAAATAGAAGGGAAAATGAAGTGACTTAAAGGCCTACATGCGCACAACAAATTTGGTTTCTTCTGAATGCTTGGTATCTCCTTAGCTAGGCTTCTTTTCTTCCCTTTTTCATTTTTTTAACAGTATGACTGGTTTGTTTTCATCTAAAGGACAGTGTTTGGGATAATGTCTGGGTGAGTTGGATCCGAGGATGGTTTTTCTGTAAATGAAAATTATGATGAACCAATTTATTTCAGAAAAATGTAAAATTACTGTTATGCTTTTTGAAGTGTATTACTGCTGCCAAAACCTAATGTTGGCAATGTTGACCTTGATGTTGAGAGTGTAGATGGATAGAGTTTGAAAGTGATTATCTGCCTCTAGAATTTGAAAAGGTGTAAAATATTAATATGTAATAAAATGTACTGATTAGATGTAAACATAGTTTCCACCAGGCCCCCAAGCACTTCCATCAGTGTTCCTGTGTTTCATGGCCTGTTCACCCATCACTTCCATTTTTCAGGTTTCTTTTTGAGATCTGGGAATATATGAAAGGTTAAACCTCTCTTTCCCATATGTTGTGGTTTGAACTTAGCTCCTTAGCATTTTCACGCAAAAAAAAAAGAAAAGAAAAAAATCTCGGAAAGCGCAGTGAGTTTTCAAATGAACAAGGATTTGTTTTCACCAAGTGTTGGTTGCTAGGGGTGGTTGCTAGGTGTTACCGAATTGGTCTATAACAATTATAATGTTGATTTTATTATAAATACTCTGGGAATAAACAAGGAGTTGGTAAATAGTTGCAGTCAGATATGCCTAGCATTGAACTCCTTAGTAAGAAAGTGCTTGTACTCTATCCACTGCAATTTTGTTTTGCAGTAGATGACTCCTTAAGCACTAAGCATCAGAGGAGTCTCTTTTTCCTTTGTCTTGCTGTTATTATTCATATTGTTTGATATATCTTGATTATTATAGTATTACTAACAGGAATGATAGCAGTACAAAAGAAAGCTAGAAAATCAAGGAATAGGATAAAAAGGGGAGATCAAGCAAGCCTAATAATTGCAGTAATGGACTCCTTGGTGACTTGGCATTTCTAGAGCCATCTTAAGTATAAACAAAAGTTATTAAGCTAAAATAGTGGCCTCAGCATGATTGTGCGTGCCCATCAACAGGTGGTTGTTGTTCATGATGATGATGATGAAAATTGGTGAAAGTTATGTGAATGCTGATTATTCCATTTCTTTATTGCATAGTGTTTTGCTTTTATTTTTCATGTTACCTACGCATGCACGCACACACTCACACTCACTCACTCACTCACTCACTCACTCACTCACTCACTCACTCACTCACTCACTCACACACACACACACACACACACACACACACACACACACACACACACACACACACACACTCACTCACTCACTCACTCACTCACTCACTCACTCACTCACTCACTCACTCACTCACTCATTCACTCACTGTAACCCAGCTGTTTCTATATATAATATCTTACATGTTTGTCACATACGTATCTTCACACATACATATACATATGCATATATGCCTGACCATTGCTTCCTCTGTTCCTTCATCTCTTCTTGCCTCACCAGACATTAGAATGTTGTGTTGTTTATCTCTTCCACAAGATCTATGTATTGTTGTAACGCTTCCTTGTTCATCACCGTTCGTCACATGCTAACAATGTGACTTGGTGCAATCTTTAAACCAGTGTATAGGAGATCAGGCAGACTCCCATTGGGGAGCCAAGGAGCAACACCTCGCTCCGAGGAGCTGCCGCACTCCAACATCTTATTCAGTAAAGGAGTCGACATCTTGGTTGTCTACCTTAACCCTAAGCTCGCCATCTACCAAACTCATGTAGGACCCAACATTTGGGCTCTTACACACTCACACTCACACTCTCACACACACACTCACACTCACACTCGCACTCACACTCACACTCGCACTCACACACACTCACACTCACACTCACACACACACACTCACAGTCACACTCACACACACACACACACACACACACACACACACACACACACACACACACACACACACACACACATACACACATACACACATACACACACACACACACACACACACACACACACACACACACACACACACACACACACACACACACACACACACACACACACACATACATACACACTCACACACGTACTCACACACGTACTCACACACGTACTCACACATATACTCACACATATACTCACACACATACTCTCACACATACTCTCACAAACACACTCACACACACTCACACACACACTCACACACACACTCACACACACACACACACACACACACACACACACACACACACACACACACACACACACACACACACACACACACACACACACACACACACACACACACAGAGTTGTTGATTGTTCCTTTGTTTGATTTTCGTTTTTCCCTTGCAGAGTATCGGCAAGAGAAGCTTTAGTAAAGATAGTGGGCAATGAAACGGAATCTGTCAATAACAGTGAGCATCAGGAAATAAGAGATGCATCGGAGACTTTGCAGCATGAGGAGCAGGTTGGTACATTTGAGTATTGTGCTGATATTTAGGTGTAACATAATTGAACATAATTGCAGCCAAGGAGATCGACCACATACTCGTTAGCACTCGTTGGAGGATCCTTCAGAATTGCAGGGTGTACAGGAGTGCTGAGTTCTGTGGTACTGACCATAGATTGGTTGTGGCTACCCTCCGGGTCCACTTCAAAATTCCCCAGCGGTCAAATGATCACCCTAGGGTGTTTCATTTGGACTGGCTGAGGGAGGGGGAGTGTGCCCGCGGGTTTGCTGAGGCAATCTCTGATCGTTTCGTAATGCTTGGCAGTCTGACAGACCCTGTTCTTCTGTGGGATACCTTTAAGCGTGAAACACTTGATGCAGCTCAAGATACGATTGGTGTACGCCCGAGAGCAGTACAGAATTCCATCTCGCAGGAGACACTGGAAGCCACAGATGCATGTCGTGCGGCTCGTCTGACAGGGGATCGGGAATTGCACCGTTCTCATGTGCGCAGAACTCGGTCCCTGTTAAGAAGGGACAAGGAACAGTTTATTAGGAGTCTTGCAGAGGAGGTAGAAGGCCATTTCTTAGTAAATGACCTTCGTCCTGCATACCAAGCCCTGAGAAAGCTGAACTCCAAGCCCTCTTCACAGGTGACAGCAGTTCGCTCAGTAAGTGGTCAGATCGTTTCAGATCCTGTTGTGGTGCGGGAACATTGGGCTGAGTATTTTGAGCAGCTGTACTAGGTTGACCCACCAACAGTTAACTTGGATGCAGGTAGTGTCGAGATCCCGCTGCCGGATCCACCTATCAGCGAGGACCCTCCCTCCCTAACTGAAGTTAGGGGGGCGATTTCCAAGCTGAAGAGTGGGAAAGCAGCGGGTATCTGTGGCATACCAGCTGAACTGTTAAAGGCTGGTGGTGAACCTGTGGCACGGGGGTTACATGCTGTCCTGGCTGCCATCTGGCGGTCCGGTTCCGTTCCTCCTGACCTGTTGAGGGGTGTGGTCATCCCTCTCTGGAAGGGGAAGGGGGACCGTTGGGACTGCAGCAATCACCGAGGCATCACACTGCTCAGTATACCAGGCAAGGTTCTCGCCCACATCCTTCTGAGACGTATCAGAGACCATCTACTGAGGCACCAGAGACTGGAGCAATCCGGATTCACTCCTGGTAAGTCCACAATAGACTGTATCCTCGTGCTTCGAGTCATTGTAGAGCGCCGCCGTGAGTTCAGGCGTGGGCTGCTTGCAGCCTACATCGACCTCAAGAAGGCGTTCGATATGGTGCACCGGGAGTCACTTTGGGAGATCCTGAGGCTGAGAGGAATACCAACAAGGATTATTGGACTAATAGCAAGCCTGTATACTGGTACTGAAAGTGCTGTAAAGTGTGGTGGGGGCCTGTCGAGCTTCTTTCCTGTTAGTTCAGGAGTGAGGCAAGGCTGTGTCCTTGCACCAACTCTTTTCAACACTTGCATGGACTGGATACTGGGCAGAGCTACTGTTCAAAGTCATTGTGGAGCAATGCTGGGCAATATCAAGGTTACAGACCTTGACTTTGCTGATGACGTTGCCATTCTATCTGAGTCTTTGGAAACCCTAGTGGCGGCTCTCTATGCATTTAGCAATGAAGCAAAGCCCTTGGGTTTAGAGGTCTCCTGGATCAAGACCAAGGTCCAGGAATTTGGGGACTTGTTAGGAGAACCTGCTCAGTCGGTACGTGCTTGTGGCAAGGACATTGAAGTCACAGAGAGCTTTACATACCTTGGTAGTGTAGTTCATAACTCTGGGCTGTCAGACCATGAAGTCAGCAGACGGATTGGCCTGGCAGCAAGGGTCATGAACTCTCTCAACAAGAGTATTTGGAGATGTCGGTACCTGTGCAGAAGGACCAAGCTACGGGTTTTCAAGGCCCTGATAATACCAGTTTTGCTATATGGTAGCGAAACCTGGACATTGTCCTGTGCCTTGGAGGCTCGTCTTGAAGCCTTTTGTAATAGGTCCTTGTGCCAGATCATAGGGTACTGTTGGTGGGACCATGTATCCAACCAACGGTTGCATCGTGAGACTGGCACAGGACCTGTTATCTGCACAATCCGTGATCGCCAACTCAGGCTATACGGCCACCTGGCTCGCTTTCCTCAGGATGATCCTGCCCATCAGGTCGTCTCTGTTCGAGACAACCCTGGGTGGAGGAGGCCTGTGGGACGACCGAGGAAGTCGTGGCTTGGGAAGATCAACCAAACTTGCCATGAAGAAATAGAGATGGGCCGAGTCCCTGCCTGGCGTCTAGCCATGAGGGATCCTCGTAGGTGGAAGCGAAGGGTGGATACGGCTATGCGCCCCCGTCGGCATCAGCCCCCTTGATGATGATGATGATGATGATGATAATTGAACATTTTTACTCACACTATTCATGTTACAGTTCTCTAAGGGACATGATAACAATACTGTGATTTTATCTAGTTTTAGGTGGATGTATATGTGGAGGTAAAAGTGATATCATGAATTCTTATTTGTAAACATATTATTGATAAGTGCACTTCCCATTAAGAGCCAGAAAGATGCTATAAGATCAACCCTCCAGATGAGTGTAAGGAAAACAGATAACCCACAAACAAACATTTTCAGATAAATCTAGATTTTTGGAAGGTGAGTTTTTTCTTATAGGAAGAGTTGATGATGATCAGAAAGACAAATAAATCTGTGGGCCTTTAGGAAGGGGCTCTTGCATTTTTTTAAATTGCAGAAAGGAAATAATGGGGGTAGAATACCATCTGTGATCAGTGGCTGGAAGAGTGCTGGCTTGAAAGAGGATGCAATTGTCATACTCAGGATCTTATTCCTGCCAGCTGTGACTAGTAGTATTGGTTGAATTACAGATATTTGTAAAATACGAAAATACAAAAAGACACAAATTGCAAAATGTTACATACTGTTCTTGTTATTGTACAGAGTTGTAGAGTAGCATAGAGAGATGATGTGGTGTTTGTGAAAGGTAAAAAGTCTATTGCCATCTTAATACAGTATATCAGTTGACAGATATAGACCTTGGAAATTGGCATAAGGATTTCACACATTTGCTCTTAGTGTAAACAATGGTGTTATTTTTGATGTAGATAATTTGATTTCTACTTTTGGTCATACTATATATGTAATTAAAAGAGCTTAGCTTAATTTGTTGATTACATCCTTTTCAATATATGTTTTTGCCTCACTTTTGCGTACTCCTTACTTCCTACTTCATATCTTTCACATACTGCTTGAGATCTATCTCCAAGTTCTGAACTTTTTCCACAGGAGCTGTTTTTTTCACTTTTTCTTGAAATTTTCCTTGAATAACTTTTGACCATGTCTTGCTTCAGTTTTAAATTTTGGTTTGAATCTGTCAACATCTTCCCTATACACTTTGCAAAATAATGATCAGTGTTCATTGTTCTCTTGGTTTAGAATTGTTCCCAATTATGTCAGCAAAGACCTCTTTCTATAATTACCGCTATTATAAATGTACTGTTTTTCTTTTTTATCTGCAGTGGACAGTATATTAGTTTATTTACATCTCCATGTCCTTTATATCATCTGTATTCTTTGTAGTCTGTACTTCTCCCCTTTCTGTGCTTTGATGCCATGTTTGAAATTGACACAGTTTTGATTATTATATCATTACCAATAATTATATTACTAAATAAAAAGTAGAAGAAAAAAAGATTTCTAAAAAACAAGAACAAGGGTAAGCGGTCGAGAAGAAAAGGCCTAGTAATTGACCTATGTGAATAAGTACTTCTGGAGTGATCTGTATAGACAAAATTGATACCTAAAATCAAAGTGAATTGAACATGTATCAATGGGGTAGAAATTCTCTTTTATCTTGATTCTTTATACTGTGACAATGAGATGGCAATTATCTCTTAGATAGGTCATCTAAGATGAGGACTGTTGGGGATTGCCCCTACCTTGGGCCTCAGCCCTTGGCTTAACGAGTTTTACAGTCTTTTTTGATATCCTTTTTCTTTTCCTTTTCTTCTGTAATATCTTCTTTTGTCCACTTCATAATAGATGGTGTAAGAGCTGTGCTGAAAGGATAAAAGGCTGGCTTTGTGTGAGTCTTGAATGGTCATTAATGAAAATTTTGTACCCATTTCAGGGGCATTGAGGCTTGCCCCTTCATCAACTAATCTGTTTGAAACTGACTTCTCTGGTGTCCCGACCCCTCCCTCTCCTTTGGTCGCAGCTCTGACCACTGCTACAATTACCCGCTCCTCGATGCTTGCTGTTGACTTGATCCATTTCAAATCATCCTTTTAGGTCATTACTTAACCTTCAGAATACATCCATTCCTCTCTCCCAACATTCCCAACTCTGTGTCTTCCTACTGCACAGTCTTCTTCATTGTTTACCCTTTCCTCTCTTATTACTACTATTCTTTTTGTCCTCCCTGCAATACTGCCTCACTCCACACCACTCTCTCTTCCTCCCACCTATGTCCTTTTGCTACTGACACCTCTACAAAACTTTTGAGTACTCTATTTAGCCCAGTCAAGGGAGATCAGTTCTTTATAATTCCCCCCTAAAAGCCCCTTACTCTGACAATGCTATCCTCTTCCAATGTCTCCTAAAACAAGTGGCAAAGTTTCATTCTGCAGTCATTCCAGTCATGCAAGTCTTGTAATAATTATAGCATTATCTACCCTGACTGACCCCACTTGCAAACCTATTCCTTCCCAGCCTCACTCTGGACTTAATTCTTGTGCCCAGCTAATTGCCCTGTATATGGCAAGGATTGGTCAGACTGTGAAAATGACCTGGTCACCTGCCTTGGTGTCTAAGATGCACTGGTAATACAGATTCTGCTGTAAGCCCTTTGTCAATATTGCCAAGTTTACCTTCCATAGACATAGTTTTTCCCATGAACTTTATATTGGTAGAGAGTCCTGCTCTGTCCAACCTTATTGACCTCTCCCCCATCAGTTGTAGAAATGATTACCTTTATGTGCCCAACCTAGTCATGATTTCAAATTGCTTTGCACAATCACACATATGTGCCTGTTGAAGTGGCTCCCTTTACATATTTCATAGAAGCAACCCTACATAAAAGTTTGAGTCTGAGATTCAAACTTGGCTTCTCTTTATGTGAGGCCAGACAGGAAGCGCACACACAAGATTTTTCAATTCCAACTCTGTCTGCTCTGCTCCTCTCCCTTCTTCCCAAGATATCTCAGCATCTTCCCTCGTATCTCTTCCCCCTACCCCTTGCCATCCTACCTCTACTCCCTCTCCCTCCCTGTCAAATTTTCTTGCCATTCTAAATCCAGATTATCCCAATCTCTACCACTTCCCTGGTGCTTGTCCCTCTGCCTCCTCATTTTACCTGTTGCACCAGGCAATCTAAATGCCTGGTGCATTTAGATTCTCTCCTACACCTACCTCTTTCTCTGCTCCTTGAACATTTGTCTCCTCTTCTCCTCAGAAGAAAACCTTTGTTTCTCAAACATCTCCACCCACCTCCATGCCAGAAACTCTTGAAGACATACAAAACTTCCTAAACATGACCCATGATAATACTCCTCTACCTCATCCATCTTTTAATCTCTCTACTCCTATTTCCTCTACTTTTAAAGTAACTGCCAACATCCATACTCATCCTCCACATATTTCCTAGATACCACTTTCTCCCACTCTTTCCCAACTCACCTTACCCCTTCTCAATCTGCACCATCCCCCCTCTCCTTTCCCCATTATCCCTTATGAGCCCTCCTGGATGCTTCTTCCCCTGATCCTGATATATCACCTTCTGGTCCCTTGCCTTGTTCTCCAGGGTCTTCCTCTCTTACTTTTCTGATGCCCATTTCTACTCTTATTACCTGTTGATTGCTTCATAATAGCTCTTTTGTGCTGTTCCCTATGCTGTGTTCCTTTTCCTCAGATGCATAAATACTCTCCATTTAATCTAATCCCCCATTGCCCTTAACCCCCTTTCCCCTTTACTAATCCCTGCCTTACTCCACCTGCTACTCCTCTTAACCCTCTTCACTACTGTACTATCCTTAAGTGCTATATGATCTTGGACTTGTAACACATTCTGACCTAATCTTTGTCATTTTTAACCCTTTTTGCCACAATACCTTTGATATCTAGCACATGTATTTGTTTTAACCTTGACCTATTCCTTCCCATGTAATACATACACTATATTTTAATAAAGCATTTTCTTATGTTCAAATAAACATTATTATTGCTGTATGCCTTTGACTCCATGCACAGCCAGAGGTTTTAGGTAAACAGTTATGTGAGGGTTCATCAATTCAGGAGGGTGAGACTATGTAACATTTGTTTGTGGGGATCATTTGGTTATCAGCTACAGCATAAAATTGCTAAATGGGGTGGTATGTACCATCAGTGAGCCATGCCTAGGAGACTGCCTACTCTAGGAAAGACAGTTTCCACATACAGGAACCTCCTCTTCTTGTCTGCAGTTTCCTGCTGAGCACAATGTATTATAGAAAATTCATTTACTTGAAAATTCAGGTAAATATACAAGTAGCACAATGTTACTTATTGTTACTGCTATTGCACAGAGTATGAACTACCTGAAAAGATGATATTGAGTTTGCTCAACTAAATCAGTCTTGATACAGCATAACAAAGGACAAAAATAGGCATCAAAGAATGCAGTATAGTAAAAACATGTCTCCAGGATAAGAGCTAATAGCACTACAAAGAGGAGGCAAGGAGTCTTGATGCCATGCATGAGTGTTTTGTGGGCCAGGCCTACAAGCCACTCACCCAGATTTCCCAATCAAATAAACCTAATGCATGGATCTTAGTCTGAGTGCCTGAATGAGGCACCTGGATGCAATGGTTTACATTATTCTTTAGTAAGTTTTCTTTCTCACCTATATGCCTGTGAAGTAGGTAATTTCCATATTGCTAGAAATTTATTCCTAACTTTCAGGTGTCAGAAATGTCAACAGTAGTGAAGGAGGAAGATATCTGCTACGACCCAGAGGTAGTGATTGCCAACAACAACAACAACAGCATCAACAACAACCATGAGGAGGGAGTGGAATATCTTTTGTCTCCATACCAGGCATGTGTAATGTGTTGTTTGTGGGATACTTTGCTTGTTTTTTGTGGTGGGTGTTTATTTTCTTTATCGTGTGTTGGTATCCGTTGAAATATTGGTTGAGATTTGTTTTCCATGCTTCTTTATTGTTCATGATCTACATTGGCTGTTCCGGTTTGAGTTACAGTTACCATAGTCAGCAGGAAGTTTAACCCCAAGCCGCTGGGCATGGCATGTATGTACATGCTATTGCCCATTGTGTGTGTTGAATTCAGTAATTGTTTTTGAATATAGATGGCTCCACAAGTACTGTCACTGATGAGCCAATTACGCAAACTACCTGTCTAACCTATTTATCCCTTTCCTTGATTTTAGATAATATTTTTTAATATCTAATATTGCTGTTAGTAATGTTAGTAACAATATAGTAATGTTTATAATGTTTATAACAAAAATAATGCCAATATTGATAGCATTATTAACAAAAGTGTTTTTTTCTCACTTTTTCAAGGAAAAGTTAGGTTGCAAGATCTACTAATTGACTCCTTTGTGGCTAAGCATTAGCAGAGGCATCTATGTGTAGAAACATTTAACCAAGCATTGCCAAAGGGAATGCACCATTTTTCCGTCAACATTAGGTTAAAAAAGTGTAAAACAATAGAGATGAATGATACAAGAGGAGGGACAGAATGAGGGGAAACTAAATTGATTATGATAATGTGAATAAATCTTATTTGCAATAGGGCAAAGTACAAACTATTGATTTTACAGCAACATTATTTTGTCTTTGATCTTTGTTTTATTAATTTTCACCATATCAGGCATCCCAGCTTTTTATATTGTCTTGAACTAGAATTGAGAATAGAGTCTCATCAGTATGTCCCTGGGAGGGTTGGTGGATGTGGATTAGGTCATGTTAGGTCAATTGAAGATTTTGAGACAAATGTGTAAAAAAAAAGATTGATTGAAAAACTTTTGTACAGATCTATAAAAGAGATGGAGAGATTAAATTAGAAATTGGAAGGTGATGTGTCCTCTCTCTTCTTTTTCCCCTTATCACATAATTCCACAGTTAACTCAGTGAGGAGATTTGCAGAATAAGAAAATGGTAGTCATCATATTGTTAGTGTAATGACTCTCAATGAAAAAATGACTACAGGTAAAATTTCCAAGGCTGTGTGTCTGCTCTCACAACAAATCTGTTGCCCTTATAATCCTCTGGTAGGAATTAATACCTTAAATTTTCAAGGCTTGTCTCTGCATAACATAGACCACTAATGAATTCATATACACTCTCCCAACATTGATAGGATTATGAAGAAAAATCAAATGAAATTGTTACAACTACTTAGATTTATCCAGGTAATTAATGTTTTAAAATTACAAATGGTTAATCAAATTTATGTCTAGCCACTGCAATCCAAAACAGTTGAGATTCTTTTAGCTAACAAAGGGCTAAGAGTGCTCAGCAATGCTGAAAAACAACTAAGGAGCAGATGTGGTGTTTGACTTTGTACATTGCAGTCTTTAAAACAAACTCTTAAATACAATTTGCTGAGATGAAGTGGCAGCTTGTACTTAATAAAAAATAATCTGGGCCTCCTTTAGACAGAAAGATCATTTGGACACTGATGATAAACAGAGAATTAAGGTGAATGGCAACAGAGAGAGATTGAACAATTTATTTACAAAAACTGTATATTCTGATGTCATTTTCCCACAAAAAGCAGACCTTAGATAAATTATTTGTCAAAATAACTGATTTTATGGAAAACTTCCCACATTGTGAAGGCTTGTTAACCCCCATGATCTGGATGACATTATGGTCTCGTCATGGAAGAATCTGGGTTTGAGGGCAAAATGGTTGTGGGAAAGATAATATCAACATGCTGTCATGAGTGAAGGCCAGGGTGACAGAAAAGCCTCACTATAATCATCTTGGAGTGGTATTTGACTCATTTGGCGTTTAGAAAGGGGCTTTAGCATTAAGCCTATTGATGAACGAATGTATAATGTAACGTGCATAAAGCTGTGACTGGAAGAGCGCTGGCTCTAGGGATGATGCCATTTCTAAGCTGTGCACAGTATTCCTGGCCACTGTGGTCGGTGGCACAGGTTGTAGTACAAAAAATTGAAAATTACGAAAAAATGAAATGTTTGACAAATAACCTAATGTTCCATACTTTTTTTTTTTTTAATCCTTGCTCTGAGCTCTTTATGCCATAGAGAGATGATATGGAGTCTATGCAAGGAAAATTAAATATTACCATCTTGATAAAGCAAATCAAAAGACAAATCTGGACATTTCCCCTCTTCTTCGGTACATAATGTGGCCCACACTTTTTTCTTAAACAATCCACAAAAAAAAATCATGTGTTAGAGCTATCCTAGCCTAAGGCCATGTAATAGCCAGATTTTTTTTATAGAGCTATCCTAGCCTAAGGCCATGTAATAGCCAGATTTTTTTATTTCCTTTTTTTTTTTTTTTTTTTTTTTTTTTGTGGGGGACTGGTTGACATAGGGAACTATTTTTTGTCTGATTTTTTCAGCAGTAAAAAAATGTATATTTATTGATTAAGGTGAAAATTTAAAAATTGGGCTATTACACAAACTGCATTTGAATTGCACGAAGGTTACTAGCCCCATTATATACCAAAGGTCGTGTAAATAAAGAACAGAGATACGGCGTTTTATATTTTGGCAGCTTGCCAAAGTTCGCTATCTCTGGCATTTTTCGCTAAATCTAATATGCTATATATAAAAAAGCTTATTTAGTCTACTTTGCGATGTGAGGATTACCAAGTCAATCGGAATTACGATTTTCAGTAGGGACGCTATGTGGGGGGGGGAGATGATTATTGTGTATTTATAATTTTCGAGGAATATCATATATATGTGAAGACGAGCACATGAAGTTTAAAAAATTAATCATCCTCATTTAGTAGGCCTACATCGACTTTCATATCTAAATAATAATATATACTAGTTATCCCTCTCAAACCACTTTCTTTGATAATTGTCAATATTAACAGATTGCAAAGGGGAGTAAGTTTAGAGTTGGTGGATAGCCATTTGCACCTATTATCTTTACTAAAAAGTGCATAAAATCATGAAGACGCCAAGGTGTGGTGGGATATGTACGAATTTATGGTACCTAAGACCTACGGTAACGTCTAAACATAATAGTTTTTACCGGGAACACACAAAACAGAAGCGATAGCTTTATCAACAATAGACGAAGACTGCACTTACAAACGAGCTCAAAATTCCATATAGTTTTTCTTTCAGAGCAGATATTACTGAGTACTATCATCTTCAATATGAAATAATCTGTGTCTCACTTATACATCTGAAGTTCATAAATCTGACATTGAGGTAACCTTCGTATTGAAATGGCCTTCACAACGGGAAAGACCAATTTCAAATCTAATTAAATTTACCCATACTGTGATGTACCAACCTTTGAGTCAAGTCTAATGGTAATATTTCAATCCTTACTTATACGGCTATTTTCAAACATTAGTGCTTCGTATTCAGTACATGTACAGATCACTTTGTAAGCTACATAATATTACCAGGGAGTCTCGATAGAAGCATATTTCGTGTGTAAAAGGACACAAAGCCTATATATTTATATTTTTAGATATATTTCACAAATTATTGTGTCATAAATCACTGTGATATAATTTTTTTCCTGATGGTATATATATTTTTTTAGATATATTTCACAAATTGTCATAAATCACTGTGATATAATTTTTTTCTGATAATGGTATAAAATAATGATATATGTAATATCTATGCGTAATGTAATCAAATGGCGTATGCGCGATTACAACAAGCAAAGGCTCACATGGGTGGACCTGGGTGCTCATTAGCAACATACTTCCCCAGGTGTTCAGCAGGTCTTGCGTTGCCTGCAAGACAATGAGCCATAGCAGGCGTTTAATGCTCGTTTGGTAGTTTCCTCATCCATGTACCTATACTATATGCTAGCTAACTCAATTTGACCCCTTGTACCCCCTCACCTGGGACGGTCCCCTTAAGCCATCTTAACCCAGTAATGATGGGTGTCCCACATATGAGACACCCGGAAAAGACAAATATTGCCGTGTGTCCTGCCAGTGTGATGCTGTATTGGGGCCCGCGCTCCGATGCAGCAGCGGGCTGCGGCCGGCGCGCGGACAGAGTCAGGGCTAGCCCCGCACGCAGATGTTGTAGCTGCCCAGAATCTTTTATTTTCGGCTTTTAAAATATACCGGCGGTAATGCGTTAAGAAGAGTTATACCATAGATAGGACATTATTAGTCTAATGCCCCTAGGATATTGGATCAGTCTTGTGTCTTCTTTTTATGAGATTTTATTTTTATGCAGTAGTTTTATGTCAGAAATATAGATTTACAAATTCCTGGCTCCCAGAGGCAGAGAGCAAGGATTGTTGTGTTGTTTTTTCTGAAAGGGGGCAAATAACTACACAATACATGATGTGTTTAACCACTTAGCATTCTTTCAAGAGAACCTCTCATCATCTCCACACACTTAATGGCCTTAGATGTTGACATCAGTTCCTTTTGCTGCTTCCAGGGTCTCATGTCAAAACGGGAAGTGGAGAGTGACACTGACTACGTGGTAGAGTCCTTCATCGGCCCCTCTCCAACTCCTCCCTTGCAAGAATCCCCGCAAGATGAGCGACTGGCATACCAAATCGAGGAGGTCAGTCCCACTGGGGCCACCTCTATAGCTGACCCCCTCATCACAGGAGCTGAGAAGGATGAAGGGGAGATTGTTGTGTTCCAGAGGGAGGACGGGGCATTTGTGAATCAGGTTTGTATTTCGTGGTTCCTTATTGTACCAATGTGCTGCTTGAGGACAGTTAAGGGTGCATGTTTTTTTGGAATTAATTTTCCTGTGTTTGGATGATATTTATATGGCATGTAAAAAATGATTAATTTTGTTCAGATTTTGTTTGGTTCTTCCTTTAGTAGCATTTGAAATATATATATGACAGACAAATAGAGAGACAGACAGACAAGTGTCGAGAAGCTGCATCACATTTTCACTGGCCCCCCCCCCAAAAAAAATTTTTTTTGCCACAATTGTAGGAAAAACCCATGGCATGACCATGTTGGTGCACCATGGCATGAATGCACATGCCACCCAGAATGAAGTCTAATCATGCCATAGCATGTGCAAGCATGCCACCCAGCAACTAGGGGTTGAGCCAGACATTTTATCTATATAATATTTAGGCTTATGAGAAGAAGAATGTTTATATCGGATTTGAATGACAAAAGTTTGTGTAAGAAACCCTTATCATTATTGTTTGCTGAGTTTCTAAACTCTCAGATGCAGACATTGACATGCTCAGTCTGTAGCAAACATATTCTTTAGTATCCACCTTATATTGTTGTATTATTTCAACTAAATTCATGACATAATGAAAGGGCATGTGATAAGTGCATGTACAGACAAGCAGGCTTGTATATTGGCCTAGATAACTGCCACAGGTGAAAATATCTGATGTGGGGAAAAAACAAGCAAACTTATGTTAAACAACTGGTTTGTGGGGAATCATCTTTTCATATAAAGCTATGAACAGGCTTTTAGCTAGGATTTCAGCGCAGGGTATTTTATTTTATTTCCCACAAATTGACTGGTTATGCGGCAAACACTGCTGGTGCAATGGCAATAATCACAAGTGCTGAAAAATTATTTCCTGCATTTTAGGGTGAGAATTTTGTGGAATACAGCCAAGTTCTTTTGTCTCTGTTACATTACTTTTGCCCTGAGGCAGGGAGAAGGTACATGTATGTATGTGTGTTAGGAGGTGGAGAAGACCAGGTCATTTTTAGGTAGTTTTATAACTATACTGATTAATATACAATATAATATGTTTCATAAGTTAATATATAAGAACAGTGAGTGTAATTGATGGTTGCATCGTGCTGATGTTTTTGTTGTTCTTCTCCCGGTTCACTGATAGTTATAACCACCAAAGAAGCCAAAAAAAACTCTGAAATGCCTCCAAAATACGCTTAAGAGTTATGCTTTCTGTCACTTTTGTAAATATTATTAAAAGCTTCAAGCTTAGCAGTACTTCTTCCTATGAAAAGGTTAATGAGACATCAGATATCCCACCGATAACAGCTCCCGGCCACGCCTTGTCATAGATAATCATAAAATGTTATTCAAGATTTCATGTCAGCGTTATACTGGTGGGCGAAGTGACAAAGCAGCTGGAATTGGAGAATTTTGATCACATTCAACGGAGTTACCAGAAAAAATGGGATGAAAATATTGGGCTGTCTTTAGGGTGTCTTACCTAAAAGTAGGGCATCCAATTTCTTATTATTTTCAGTACAGAGCAACCAAAAGATGCCTGATGCTAACTAATTGAGTGGCTGTGAAACTAGTTATCATGATGGGATGATGCAAATGGGATATATTTGAAAATTAATAAATAGTAACTAGTTAGGTTGGAGTAAATTTCCTAAACAAATCTTTCTGATTCATATCCCATTCAAACATTCTTCTCATAAGTCATATTATGACTTATCTACAGCTTGTTTTCTGAAGTCCAAAGTGAAATATAGCATTAATTATTATTGCTGTAACTGATTATTAAAAGTCTTTTTGCATGGGATCTTATGAAACAAGATGACAAATTTGATGACCAATGCTTTGCATAGCAATCACTCTGACCCTCCCACTTCCTGTCATCCTCTCAAATAATGACAAATAATGTAGAAAGAAGCCCTTGTGAGACGGGCTGCTAGTGGATAGGTGATTATTTTTGTCTATGACTGATCTTCTGGTGTCATCAGTGTGTAAACAAAATATTCTAAAATCATAGTTGACTCTTCATGTAGTCATCCCAGCACAAAGGGTTAAAGGGGCCGTTGTGACGAAAATTTTCAAAAATACTAGAAAAATTGAAAAAAAAATCTGTAATCTAGTGGGCTTCGGCAATCTCATGACATAATATTTTTGCTAAATATGTAAAATTAAAAGAGGTATAACTAAATCTCTGACCCCCTTGGTGGTCAGAGATTGGTGAAACTTGGTGGTGGTTATCACTTTATGTGTATGTATAATATATTGAAAAATCACGAATTTCCGATCATATGTAATGAGTTGCTGGAGTTAATATCTTCAGAAAGAAGAATTTCATTATTATTATTGACTTAGTGCATGAATGAATGAAGAATAACTGATAGAGTTAATGATTAAGTGAATAGATCAGTGAATGAAAGTGAATAACTAAATTAGTGAGGGAATGTTTAATAAGTATACTAATTGAATAACAAGGGAGAGAGTGAGTGAGCAATTACACAGAAAAAGCGTTGCTCCTTGGAATGTCCTGATTCTTCTTGGTCTCTCCAGGATGGGACTCCAGTGTCAAGTGAACTCCAGTACCTAATAGCCACATCACAGCAGGACTTTGCCCCCTCACTGGAACCAGTCGACCACTCGGACTCCATCTTCGTTTCTCCGGGAACCTTTGACCATCACCATACCATTGATGTTAACACAGGGCTGTAAAGCCCTCCCATTTGCAAGTGTAATCTCAACAAGGACAGCACAAGTGGTGCTTTGTGATGAGTTTTGCAAGACTGGAAAATGGAAATAAGTTACTAAAAAGAGAGAAGAAAATGGCATGAATAAATGTGAATAAAAAAAGAATAGGAAAAATTATAGATTTTTTATTTTATTTTTTCAAGTTAAATGAGACCCATATATCAGTAAACCCATTTATCTGAAACCAGTAATTATTTGGTAAGAAAGAAGGACCTTCCCAGAGGCAAACCATTAAGCTAGGAGTAAAGAGGTGTTCAGTAATTTTACATTCTACTTAATAGAATGCACGAAACATGGTAAAGGCTGTTATGGCCTTACCTTTTGATATTCTCAGGGCCCACATTCATGGCGGTTCAGTTGTATAACTATGATATTTTTGTGGTCTGATGTAATAGTTTATGT
>NC_091574.1:36664093-36681035 GCF_042767895.1 Penaeus vannamei | reverse complement strand
ATGATATCATGTGAGGAGGACATTATGTCCATTCCTGCCAAGTAGAAAAGTTAGAATAATTATTGAAACTCTTATTAGTATGTCAGCAGCTCCTTGCACAAATTAACAGAACATAAGAATAAATGTGTCACTATTTATAGTATAAAGAGGAAAAAGGCTACAAAAAAACAAGGTTATTTAGAAATTGTATGTATTCTCATTATTTTTATTGCAAGATTTCAAGTACTTGATTATACTCTTGCTGTAAGTCAGAAGGATATTTCATCATTGTATAGTACTATTAAGAAAAGATATTTGAGATTATATATATTAAGTATCAGTTGTATAAATCATACTAGCTATGTTTTTTATACACAATACTTTAATATTAGGGCTTATTTCTTCCATATAGCAGAAAAAAAATGTTTAATTTTACTTCATATATGTTGAGCACTTCAATGGAGATTAGATTTTTGTATTGAAATGAACCTCACAAGAAATCTTTTAGTATTTCCCATATCTAATGATAAATAAAAGGTTATAAAACAGAAATCATGTTATTTTCATTGTATGAGATTGGAAATTCACTCTCTGTATATTTTTTGTATTTAGTTTCTGATTTGTGTTAATCAGTAGAAAAGTGATATTTAGTGTATGGTTTTGTGATACTTGAATATTTCATAGTATACTGAGATAACTTTTTGTAGAATATGATATGCAAAGTCTGAATTAGGAAATACAGAAGAATTAAGATATTATATCCATGAATTATAGCTAATGATTTATTAGAAATATTATTTAAATTTAGGTTTAAAATACCTTCAGATGAAGGTAAAAAGACTGCTTTGGTAGAAATTGTATATATGTAGCTTGACTTTCTAATATAACTTTTTAGTTATTCAGGTGATCTAAAGATGGATTATAAATGCAGAAAGTTGTAACATCTGTGAGACTGCATGTTTGGTAGTAAATATCAAATAAAGAAACTAAATTCTTTATGTGCAGGAATAAAAACTGTAAAATCATTAGGTCTCAAAAAATGATGGAAAAAGAAAAGATAAAATATAAAGCATTGATAACTTTGGAACTTGATAAGCTTTATAAAGTTTCATGATCATGTTGCAATAATAGCAAACAGATAGTATTGAAGTCTATATGATGCTCACACATTTTCACTTGGTACAAGGGAACAAAATGTGCATTGTGATTCAGGCTTTGAAATTGTTGTGCAAAGTTGCATTGTGTCCAGTTGAATAATTCTTTCTTCCTGTCTTACTTTTTCCTTCTGTTACCAGTCGGACCCTCTCCTTGTTATGAGCTCTTTTTAATTTCCTTACTCCTTTCACCTTCTCCTTTTCCCATTTGATCTCACACTTTATCTCTTTCTCCCTTTCTCTCATCTACTTCCTTTCCCTACCTTTTACCACTCTTTTTAATATGTTCTCGTTAGTATCCTTTAGCCTCTCTGTCATCTTTTCATTATTCCTCTCCCTCTTTCTCCTTTCCTCTCTCTCTTCTGGTCACACACCATCCCTTTTCCTCTCCTTCTCCTGTTTACAGACAGTTGATAATACCAGAGAAAAGTATTTTGGGCTATATCATATAAAACTGTATAAACTATTTGCTTCTTTATGATGTTGAAAAGTTACCAAGATATACCACAGGTATAGAGTTCATGCAATAGTGTGATTTCAAGGTCATAGTGTTGTGAAAATATTTACAACTGTATGGAAACAAATAGTGAATACAACAATTCACTCATATAAAATGCATAATTTTTCCTTTTAGATATTGTATTCTTTAGTGAGTAGAACAGTTTGCATTTTTTCCACATGAACATGGATTTCCACATGGATTAATTGAGAGGAAATGCATATTATAAAGTGATTTTCTTCTTACTTGAATGGAGAAGTTAACAAAACTATATTTTTAAAAGAAGTCTCTAAGTGTACTGATTTATTATATATAACAATTGTAGAAATACTGGCTTCTTTATTGTACAGAAAATTTATCACTGGATGGAATTTTCAGTGATTAATGTAAAGCACATTGATTACAAGATTACTATTTCTTTAATTTGGGTGCTGTGAAATAATAAAAACTCTATAGAGTTGTTTATATGTACAAGATATGAAATGCATAAAAGTTTCCTAATGCATAATCGTGTTTCATTTTCAGTTCCACATATTTGAAAATAGATTTAAATCACTACCTGAAAGATTAAGCTGTTTTATTTAGAAAGTCATATGCCACAAAAGAAATTTTTGGACATTAGAAAAATATATCTAAACATTATTTGTGTAACATTTAAAGAATAGACTATATGATGGCATGTGCATCCCAAGGTATTCTCTAGCCATGTATATTGGTCTGAGAACACCACTGGATGCACAAGCCCTCATATATACACATAATGTACATGAAATTAGGAATTAAAAAGTATTTGGATTTTCATCTAACAATTCAAGAAGAGAATCCGACTTGCCAAAATCATATTAAACAACTATAAGGACAGAAGTAAAGAGAGTAAGAAAAAAATAAAAAGTAATCACAAGATATATCCCTTTTTTTAACATTTAAGAATGAGGCAGAAAAAATATGTTTGGAAATGAGCTCCAGAACTTTCAAAGAATAACATCAAATTAAGAAGACATTGTTGTTGAACTGCCATTTATACCATATAGCTAGCTGTAGCAGTTGATTAAGAAAATGCAGTGATCAGAATAAAAATTATGGGCTTGCTGATATTCATGAATTCACATTCATAACCACAGGATGAGATCTAATTATATTTGGATTTGAATAGATTTTACCACTGGACTGAAAGTTGGGATTATATTTTCAAACAAATATTTTTTATGTCAAGAGTATATTAATAATTCAGCTATGATGGTAAAAAAAATGACTAAACTTTGCACAAATACCTTTAATGCAGAGTATTATACCAAAACCTCCATCTCACACACACACACACACGCACACACACACACACACACACACACACACACACACACACACACACACACACACACACACACACACACACACACACACACACACACACACACACACACACACACACACACATGCATACACACACACATACACACACGCATACACATACGCATACACACACGCATACACACACACTCATACACACACACTCATACCCACACACATACACACACACATACACACACACATACACACACACATACACACACACTCATACACACACACACACACATACACACACACACATACACACACATACACACACACATACACACACACATACACACACACACACACACACACACACACACACACACACACACACACACACACACACACACACACACACACACACACACACACACACACACACACACACACACACATACACACACACTCCCAGGTCAGTCAAGGTAACACTTCAAAAGGTAATCCCCCTAGTTTACATTATCAGGTTGAAGAAGGTCCAGCTCCAGCCCCTCCTTTGAAGGGCCAGGTCACTGTCCTCGTAAAAGCCTGTGGTCTCAATTTCTACGACATCTACGTCCGACATGGCCTTAATCCCGAGATTCAGCCTCCGTGTACTCTAGGCCTTGAATGTGCAGGTGTGATAAGTGCTGTGGCTGAGGATGTGCAGTCAGTGAAGGTACGTTTGTTTGCCCCTAAATGGTGAGCGTGTAGTAACGAGGTGACCCACTCAGATGGCAAAATTCCTCCTGACCAAGCTTGAATATAACATTTTGTCACTTGCCATTCCATTAGCAGAAGTAGGCTTATGCCACCCACTGTTTAAAAATTTCTAACCGAGATAATGGATAACTTTATTATTATGGGTAAATTATAGGAAGATTAGATTATGTATGTATATACACGTATGTATGTATGTATGTAGATATATATATTTATATATATTTACATATATATATATATATATATATATATATATATATATATATATATATATATATATATATATATATATATATATATATATATATATATATATATGTATGTATTTTCATGCATTTATTTGCAGAAATATTTTTTGTTATATTTGAATTATCATTATTTTTTTGTTATTATTATTGTTATCATTGTTATTGTCATTGTTATTGTTATTATTATTGTTATTATTATCATTAGTATTATTATCATTATTATTATTATCAATATTATCATTATTGTTGTTATTGTTATTATTACTTTTTTATTTTTTTACTTTTTATTTTTATTCATTTTTATTTTTTTCATTGTCATTATTATCATTATTACTATTAGCATTGCTGTTATTGTTAATGTTATTTATTTATTATTTTTTTATCATTATCTTTATTATTTTTATTATTATCATTATTATTGTTGTTGTTATCATTAATTTTTTTATTATTATTTAATCTTTAATCTTATAGTTGTTTTATTAAAATCATCTGCTTTGGATGCCAGCTTTGATAAAATGGTAATTAAGTATTGAGAACACTACTTTTGCAGTCCTAATAAACCAAAGTGAGCAAATATTTTGATAACAATCAATATGGCAGCCATATTTCCACTTTAATGACAGAAAAAACTGAATAGAATGAACATTTTGTGCGATGAATACTGATATTTTTACACCATCCCAACAGGTTGGTGATCATGTAGCTGTGCATTGCCCCCAAGCTGGAGCCTGCACACAGCAGATAACAGTTGATGAAGAGTCGGTAATAGTCGTTCCGAGAGATATCAGCTTTGAGGTGGCAGCGTCATTCACAATTGCCTACCAGACAGCTTATTTCTCCCTTTTTCACCTTGGGGGACTCCGGCCTGGGGGAGCTGTGTTCATTCATAGTGCTGCAGGTTGGTAATTTTATGATAGATGTACAAGGGGAGCTCATTAAAGATTTCCCCTGACCCACTTCTGCTTTTCCTAGGAGATTGAAATTTCACATGCATAAAGATGCATATCTCAATAGGTCATGTATTGATTGCTAGTCCTGAACTCCTAACATACTTGGTGAAGTCCACAGTTTGAGTTTAAAGCCAGGAAGTGACTTCAGAAATCAATGCCTCATTATCTTGAAAGCGTTTGCAGTTCAAAAATGACTTCATGGACAGAAAGAGGTGAAAGTCAGATGGGGTAAGGTCAGGAGAATAAGGAGGAAGAGGAAGGATGTCGTAGCCACAGGTCTACACTTTCATCTGGACAATGTGAGAGTTTTGAACAGGGGTGTTGTCTTGTAGCAGGCGGACATCATTGGTCAACATTCCATGCCTCTCGATTTTGATAGCCTTCCACAATATCTGTAGCAGTGAAGTGAAGTAAGCCCCTGGAGATGTAGTACCTTTTGCCAGGAAATCCATCATCACTATTTCATGCTGGCTTCAAAAGACTGAGCATGATCTTGCCTGCTGAGGGTATGAAATGTGCCCTTTTGGGAGGTTGTGCGTCAAAGTGCTTCCATTGTTTCTAATGGGCCTAATTTTCAGGATCATAGTGATGGACCCAAGTTTCATCCTGTGCAATTAGTTTGTCAAAAAAGTCCTCCTGGTTTTCATAGCACAGGGCTAAAAGAGCCTTGGAAAAATGAACTTGTTTCTACTTCTGGAAAGATTTAACTAGCCTGGGTGCTTCATGCACAGTGTGGTGTGAAGTGATGGTGTGGTAGCCTAGATTGTGTTAAGTGATTGCATGCCTTCTCGCTTGCAGCTGCCACTGCTGGCTAGCCTAATGAAAAAAGGGAGCAGCTCTGCTTAAGCCTCCCTTGCCAGTACATAGCCTCTCCATCATTGAGACTTCTGCAGTGCCTCCCTGTGGCCACCTATGGAAACTGGTACCTTGTGGTCCCAGGCTGAACTGTAAGGGATCTTGGAGCAGCAGAGGGCCCCAGAGGTACAGGGTCATGGCCCGCCGGTGTGTGGACACGCCCTGGCCTTGTACTAACTCCTGCCCCTAAGCCCCCAGGAATTAATGGGAGGCTTGGGGGAGGTGGGCCTTGCCAGTCCTCCTCCCCTCAGTGATAACCCATTGGCAAAGTTGTTTGTAATTGGTAATGCCTGGGGGAGGGGAAATGCCCCTCCTACCTGGCAAGAGAGGTGGGCTGCGGGCCCCGCAGGGAGGGCGGCTGCGGAGACATAGGATGGGAATGAGAACTACTCGTTCCACCTACGTTCTGGCAGCCGCCAGCCTGGAATGAAGCTTGTTGGGCAAAGCCCTAGGGTTGGGTCCTGCAGCCTGCTGCCCCCTTTTATGTGGGGCAGTGTCGGTGGGGGTGGCAGAGGTGGCGTCCATCCGGAGTGACTGCCTGAGGGTGAACCGCAGGCAGGAAGTCAGGGTGGGGGCTTGGAACATCCACTCTTTGTGTCAGGATGATCGGTTGCCTCTGCTATTGAGGGAACTGGGGGGCTGAGAGTTGGGGTGGCTGCTCCCTCAGAGGTGAGAAGACCTGGCAGCGGCATGATCAGTGTAGGTGTCTACACCTACTACTGGTTAGTGACAGTCACCATCTCCAGGGAGTAGCCATAGCTGTCTCCAGTAGGCTTCGGCCATTGGTGGTGGAGGTTACTCCAGTTGATGAGCTGTCCCCAGCGGGATATTCGTATTGTCCTGGGTGACTTCAATGCAGTATCTGGCTGTGATTGAGCTGGCTGTGAGATGTCTGTCGGTCCTCATGGTTCAGGAGCTGATACCAGCAGCGAGAATAGCCTCCTTTTCCAGGACTTTGCAAGGTCCCAGAAATTGAGGATTTCTGGCTCCTGGTACCAGCGCACAGACCCACATCGTTGGACATGGTACAGCAGTACAGGTAAAGCCACTAAGGAGATCGACCACATACCCGTTAGCACCTGTTGAAGGATCCTCCAGAACTGCAGGGTGTATAGGAGTGCCGAGTTCTGTGGCTACCCTCCGGGTCCACTTTAAAACTCCACAGCGGTCCAATGATTAGCCTAGGGAGTTTCATCTGGATAGGGTGAAGGAGGAGGAGTGTGCTTGGGAGTTTGCTGAGGCAATCTCTGGTTGTTTCACAGCGCTCGACAATCTGACGGACCCTGTACTTCTGTGGGATATCTTCAAGCGCAAAATGCTTGATGCAGCCCAAGAGTCGATTGGTGAACGCCCGAGGACAATACAAAATTTTATCACAGGAGACACTGGAAGCCACAGATGCTAGCCGTTCGGCTCAATTGTCAGGGGATTGGGATTTGCACCATTCTCAGGTGCGTAGAACTCGGTCTCTGTTAAGAAGGGACAAGGAACAGTTTATTAGGAGTCTTGCAGAAGAGGTCGAAAGCCATATCTTAGTAAATGACCTTCGTCCTGCATACCAAGCCCTGAGAAAGCTGAACTCCAAGCCCTCTTCACAGGTGACAGTGGTTTGCTTAGTAAGTGGCCAGATCATCTCACATCCTGTTGCAGGGCGGGAGTGTTGGCTGAGTATTTTCAGCAGTTGTACCAGGTTGATCCACCAACATGTGGGTAGTGCCATGATTCTGTTGCTGGACCTACCCATCAGTGAGGATCCACCCTCCCTAACTGAAATTAGGGGGACGATCTCCAAGCTGAAGAGTGACAAAGCAGCAGGTATTTGCGGCATCCCAGCAGAACTGTTAAAGGCTGGTGGTGAACCTATGGCGCGTAGGTTGCATGCTGTCCTGGTTGCCATCTGGTGGTCCGGTACCATTCCCCCTGACCTGTTGAGGGGTGTGGTCATCCCTCTCTAGAAGGGGAAGGGGGACCATTGGGACTGCAACAATCACTGAGGCATCACACTGCTCAGTATACCAGGCAAGGTTCTTGCCCACATCCTTCTGAGACATATCAGAGGCCAGAGCAATCTGGATTCACTCCTGATAAGTCCATAATAGAACGTATACTTGCGTTTTGAGTCATTGTACAGCGCCGTCGTGAGTTCGGGTTTGGGCTGCTTGCAGCCTACCTCGACCTCAAGAAGGCGTTCGATGTGGTGCATCAGGAATCACTGGGAGATTCTGAGACTGAGAGGAATTCCAACAAGGATTATTAAACTAATTGCAAGTCTGTATACTGGTACTGAAAGTGCTGTAAAGTGTGATGGGGGCCTGTCGAGCTTCTTTCCTGTTAGTTCAGGAGTGAGGCAAGGCTGTGTTTTTGCACCAACACTTCAATACTTGCATGGACTGGATACTGGGCAGAGCTACTGTTCAATGTCATTGTGAAGCAATACTGGGCTATATTAAAGTTACAGACCTTTACTTTGCCGATGATGTTGCTACTCTATCTGAGTCTTTGGAAACCCTAGTGGTGGCTCTTGATGCATTTAGTAATGAAGCGAAGCCCTTGGGTTTAGAGGTCTCCTGGACCAAGACCAAGATCCAGGACTTTAGGGAATTGTTAGGAGAACCTGTTCAGTAAGTACGTGCTTGTAGCGAGGACATTGAAGTCACAGAGAGCTTTACATACCTTGGTAGTGTAGCTCATAACACTGGGCTGTCAGACCAGGAAGTCAGCAGATGGATTGGCCTGGCAGCAGGGGTCATGAACTCTCTCAACAAGAGTATTTGGAGATGCTAGTACCTGTGCAGAAGAACCAAGCTACGTGTCTTCAGGGCCCTGATAATGCCAGTTTTGCTATACGGTAGTGAAACTTGGACATTATCTTGTGCCTTGGAGTTATGTCTTGATGCCTTTTGCAATTAGTCCTTGTGCCGGATCATGGGGTACAGTTGGTGGGACCACGTGTCCAACCAATGGTTGCACCGTGAGACTGGCACAGGACCTGTTACCTACACAATCCGAGATCGCCAACTCAGGCTGTATGCCTGTGGGAAGACCCAGGAAGTCGTGGCTTGGGCAGATCGATCAAACCTGTCGTTAGGAGCTTGAGATGGGCCGAGTCCCTGCCTGGTAGCTTGCCATGAGGGATCCTAGAAGGTGGAAGCAAAGGGTGAATACGGCTATGCACCCCCCTCGGCGTCCTCATCAATGGCAGACTGGGGTTGATCTTTGACCACACCTGAGCTGGGAATGCCGATGTTTAACAATGCCATATGATGGCATCCTTCCCATATGATGCTTTCATTTCACTGAAGGTCTCTTATGGTGTGCAGCCATTCAAGTATAAAAACCTGTGATGCTTGATAATCCACTTGTTCCATTTTCATACTTTACTGCACCTTCACTGCTGTAACAGAAAATATATTATGAATTAAGGACTGGAAATCAGTGCATGACCTACAGAGATGTGTTGTAGTATTTGTGTTGTGTATCTACCACATGACTGGTGTCTTATCTCTGGAGAATGTTTGTGTAGGTGTGAGTTCCCACAGGTATGGCTTGTTGGAGACAAAGTGTTCTACGGGGGAACTGGAGAGGTTCCTCGTGGCTGCTGCTTAACTGTGGTGCTGTTGGATGATCTTGAGATGGTGCTGATCTCAGTCTGGATTTTGGAGCTTAAATACTCAGGAACAAGGGGAGCTTTCAGTCCAGTGAGAGAGCTGTAAAATGTCATGTAAGCCAGTCGGGCCTTGGCAATGAGTCCTGAGAATTGCCTGGTGGTGAGTGGACATGGACAAGGCTGTGGTGTGGACCTGGTTGAATCCAACCTTGCAGTTATGCCGAGTTGCAGGTTGTGGGTTGTGGCTGCTACAGTATATCTATATATATATGTGTGAAATTTCAGCCTCCTAGAATTAGCAGAAGTGGGTCGGGAAATCTTTAATGAGTGCCCCTTGCCTTTTCAGAGCCTCTCAAGATTCTTGTAGTGTAGTGGATGTAGTGTGAGAATTCAGATGTGTGGGTTTTACGCATTTTTTGTGGGCAAAGGTTTTTATAGATTTACTTTGTATTGATTTATTTTTACATTTTCTGTATTTTGATTGCACCTCATCACTTTTTTAAAGGGGGATGCACAACAATATGTGATATGTCAGTACATAAAATATTCCAAACAAAAAAGTTTCTTAAGATTTGTTTTTTACTCTGTTTTTTATTTATCTTTTGTGTTTACACATAGATGGCTCCACAAAATACTAGTCAGCAAGGAGTTAATTACTAGTCCTTCCTATCACATGATTTATCTTTCCCTTAATTTTTAGAAAGATTCTTTACCATTTGTATTGCGATTAGTATTTTAATATTACCATTACCATGATTAACATAACAACATGGTGGTATTAATAGCATTAGATAGAAACTTTTTTTTTAGAATATTCAAGGAATTGGGAAATTAGGTGAGGTCATGTATGGACAAATAATTGACTCCTCGTCAGCTGGGCACATGTAGAACCATCTGTGTGTAGACACATTTCACGAAACATAACTACAGTGGACAGTTCATGTACCTGGTGACAATAGTTAATGAGCAATTTACTTCCATCTTGTCAAACATATGATAGTTAAAGAATATTTATATATGCATGTCTTATATTTCTATACTTGTTATCTATAAGCTACAAATGGTTCACAGATGAATATAATTCATCAAAGGGAAGGTGTAACAGAAATGGTTATCATGGGCAGCTGACCCCAGTATTATACTGTTACTCTGACTGACTGCGATTAGATGAAAACGAACAAAGAAACAAACAGAAAACACTATACATTAAAGAAGTTTTTTGGAGATACTATATTTTTTATTGATTTATCAATGCAGTGTGGAAAGTGATTATATTTACGTTACCACAATAGTAGAACGTGGCTGTTGTTCATAATAATAGCATCTTCCACATTAACAGGGGGTGTTGGATGGGCAGCAACACAGCTTGCCAAAACCATACCAAATGTTACGGTCTTTGGAACAGCCTCAGCTCACAAACATGAGGCTATGCAAGAGAATGGAGTAGACTATGCCATCCACCATGGTCAGGTAAGCTTCTAGTAACTGAATGTTTTCAGTAACATTTAGGGGTCAATAATTGATGCTATTGAAAGAAGGAAAGTGATAGGAATGTTTCTGGTTGCAGGATAACAGAAGTTTCATGTTTGTTGATATTTGATGGAAGAGAACTGATATTTGTTTCATTTGAAAATCTGGAAATGTTTTTTTGATACTAAAAGAATACTTAATATTTGTTAATAATCATTAATGCTTATGTATTATATAAAAATGCCTGATGTGAATAATCTTTTCTATTTATTTTAGCTGTGAAATTCTGTTGTAGAGATAAAAGGTGATATGTTTTTTAGTTTCTATAGGGAAACACCACTATTGAATATTTTTATCATTTTTTAAAGGGCAAAAATCTCAATCTGATGATGGCTGTATCATATCTCAAATTCATTATGAGTGAATACTGAATATTTTATGATCATGTGAAATATGACTATACAGCGAGATCTGGTTTGCATCATTTATGGATAACACTTAAACATATACGTCTGTGCATGGTTCTTGTGGGCACCAGAAGGGCTTGTGACCTCTAAAGGGGCCCTTAATTTTATGTTAAAATCATACAAAAATGCAGTATTATATTACCCCAGTGCCAATGGGAAAATGGTGCATTACCTTTGACAATACTCGGTTAAATGTTTCTGCACATAGATGGCTCTGCCAATGCTTGTCCACAAAGGAGTCAATTAGTAGGTTGTGTGACCTCACTTTTGCTTGAAAAAGCAGGAAAAAGATTTTTTTTACTAATGCGATCAATATTGACACTGTTATATTTATTATAAACATTATAATTACTATATTATTATTGACAGTACTAACAGCAGTATTAAATATTAGAAAATATTATCAAAAATCAAGGAAAAGTGTAAACAGGTAACACAGGTAGTTCACATAATTGGGTCATTGGTGACTTAGTACTTGCGGAGCCATCTATTGTAAAAACAATTACTAAATTCAACACACACAATGGATGTGGCAGGTACATGCATGCCATCCCCGGCATTATGTGGTTAATTGGCTGTGATATAGATATTGACAATTTCAGTGGTGAAAAGTAGTAGGGGTACTGGCTGGGGGCGCCAGGTTATATTTTCATACACTCACTCACTCACTTACTCTCACAAGAACTATCACTCAGTTAGTCACCCAGTCACTTACTCGCTCACTCACTCACTCATTCATTCATTCATTCATTCATTCATTCATTCATTCATTCACTCACTCACTCACTCACTCACTCACTCACTCACTCACTCACTCACTCACTCACTCACTCACTCACTCATCCACTCACCCCCATCCACCCACCCACTCACTCACTCATTCACACACACACTCACTCACTCACTCACTCACTCACTCACTCACTCACTCACTCACTCACCCACTCACTCACTCACTCACTCACTCACTCACTCACTCACTCACTCACTCACTCACTCACTCACTCACTCACTCACTCACTCACTCACTCACCCACTCACTCACTCACCCACTCACTCACCCATGCATTCACCCACTCACTCACCCACTCACTCACTCACTCACTCACTCACTCACTCACTCACTCACCCACCCACCCACTCACTCACTCACTCACTCACTCACTCACTCACTCACTCACTCACTCACTCACCCACTCACTCACAAGCCTGCTAATTCAATCACTCACTCCCACTCCCACAAGTTCACTCACAGTTACGCACTCTCACACACAGTCACTCAGACAAAAAAAAACAAAAAGATAAAGCCCAAACTTTTTTTCAGGATTATGAAAGAGAAATCTTAAAGGTCCGACCTCAAGGTGTCAGCATTGTCTTGGACAGCTTGGCAGGGGCCGAATTTACCAGAAGTCAGAACCTTTTGGAACCTCTGGGCAAGGTAATCCTTCAAAGTATTTCATAATTTCTTAACTTGTTGATGTCAAGAGTGTGTATACTGTCCACTGTAGTTTTGTTTTATTCATAGACGGCTCATGAAAAGTGTTCAGTTACCAAGAAATCAATTGATACCTAACTTCAGAGAACTATAATAATAGGAATAGATTTTTTTTTTCCTTGTAAAAAATTCAAGGAAATTTGTAAGTAGGTGAGGTCAGGTAGGCCTAGTAACAGATCCATGTGACTAATATATAAATATATAGGCCACAGATACCTGTCTTATGGCTTGACTGACTGGTGATCAGTACTTGCATAATCCCTGGGGCATAGAACACTACTGAGGAGGGACAAGGAGCAGCAATCAGGAAGTAAAGCCCTGAGCACAGAATGCAGTTTGCTCTGTAGATGGTTGGGTTGTCTCACATTAGATTGGGGTGTGAAAAGTTGAGTTGAGTATTATGTGCAGTAGATCAGGTTGAGCCACTGCCCGTGATCATGGATGCTGACAGTGTCATGATCCCAGTGCCAAATCCACCTATCAGTGAGGAACCTCCTACCCTGACGGAAGTTAGGGATGCTTTCTCCAAGCTGTGGTGTTGCAAAGCAGCTGGCATTTGCAACAACCCTGCTAGACTGTTGAAGTCTGCCAGGGAACCCATGGCTCTTGGATTGCATACTTCCTGGTCATAGTCATCCCTCTGGAAGGGAAATGGGGATCACTGGAATTGCAACAATCACTACACTGCTCAGCATTCCAGGCCTGAGCAATCTGGATTTATTTCTGGCAAAGCCACAATAGACTAACCTTGCTATGTTACTGTAAAGGGCTGTCATGAATGTAGTTTGACTTCAATAAGGCATTTAAATCAATGTATTATGAATATAGAAAGCCTTTCTTGTGATTCCAGAAGTGAACTAGGTTATGGTCATGTGCTGATGCTTTTCAACAACTGCATTGACTAAATGATGGATGGAGCTATCATCCAAAGTCAGTGTGGAGCAACACTGGATAACAATGTCACAACCTCTACCTTGCTAACAATGTTGCCATCTCATCTGAATCTTCGGAGACTGGCAGGATCTCTTAATGCTCTCTCAAGTTACAGAGCTTCACATGTTTTGATAGTAAAATGCATGATTTTCAGCTGTCAGATCAAGAAGTCAACAAATGGGATCGTCTGGCAGCAAGAGCCATAAATTGCTTGTAAAGATTATATGAAGGTGCAGGAGGACCGAGCTACATATCTTTGACACCTTGATCCTGCTAGTTTTGTTGTATTGAAGCAAAACTTGAACCTTATCCTGAAGTATGGAGTTTCATGTTGTCTTGTAAAGAGACAACCCTTGGTGGAGGAAGCCCATGGGACAACCTAGGAAGTCGTAACATGGGCAATTTTACTGAATCTGTTGTGATGAGGTATAACTGGGCCATGCGCCTGCCTGGTAGCTCACTAAGAGAGACCCTTGTGGCTGGAATCAGGTGTATGTAACAATGCACCTTCTCAGCACTAGACCCACTGAAAGATTGCCTTAGATTAGTTTTTATTATGTGAGGGGATCTGAAGGAGGCTTAGTGTACATTTGTTTTTTGACCAAATACTGCCAGGAAAATGTGATGTTCACTGTAATATTTTGTGAAAAGTATCTATGCTCAGATGGCTCTACAATTATTCAGCCACCAAAGAGTCAATCTGTAGTTTATATGACCCCACTTGATTTCCCCCACCTTAAGTTTTTGGGAAGAATGTTATTTTTTCCATTGTTATTAATATTGATGTAATTATTATTACTGACAAAATTATTACAGGTGGTGCTAATAGGAGCCAAAGGAATGATTGAGGGGGAGCATCGCAGTCTGTGGTGTATTCTGAAAACCTGGTGGAACACAAAAAATGTCTCTCCTCAGTCTCTCATCATGAAGAACCATGCTGTAGCAGGTACTTACTTAAAAACTAAAGTGCATGCTACACTATGTGTACCACCAGGCAAAATCCAATGCATGAGCGCACCATATTAATTATAGATTTATTTCTCTTAATGTGTTTGCTTTCTCTCTCCAGGTTTCCATTTAACTGAGCTAAGAAAAAGAGACTCAAAAGCTTTTCGAAAAGGATGGATGGAGGTCAGAGACATGATAGCTGATGGGGTATTACGTCCTAGAATTGATTCAGTCTGGAAATTTGAAGAAATTGTAGAGGCGTCAAAACAAATTTCTGAGAGGAAAAACATTGGGAAAGTTATTATTAAGCCTTGAATTAATGAACCTTTTGATTCAAAGAGCCTGAATGATGTAGCTAGCTACATGCATGTGGAATACTCTGTGTATCTGGCTTCTTTACCTTAATTTTTTATAAATGCTAATTTTGGTGTTTATGTCTGTCAGTAGCCTTGCAATTGCACAATAGTTCCAGTAGGACTTCTGTATTCACTTTTACCTGTCTTTGCTTAATTCTTTTTCAGTCTGGCCAACAGGAAGACAATTTCCATGAGTTGCTTTACCTAATCCTATCAATATTGATGCTATTAGCATTATTGTAGACAATTTGATTTTTACAGTGTTTTGACATACATAAGGTACAGCAATATAAGATACCAGAATGCATTTCTGAAAATCAAGGAAAAGGTTAAACAGGTGAGATAGGTAGTACTCATAATTGGCTCATTGGTGACTTGTTGAGCAATCTGTGTGTATAGACAATTTGTGTGTATAGACAACTAATAGAAACATACATTTATGTATATGTTTAGATATACATATGTATATATATATATATATATATATATATATATATATATATATATATATATATGTATACATAAGTATACATGTTTATATATACATATATGTGCCTGTATACATAAATGTATATATATATACTTGTATCTATATACACATATATGTATATTTACGAATATATACAGATATATGTATATTTATATGTCTATATTCATATATATTTATTATATACATAAATATATATATAATATATATGTATATATATAAAAATATTACATATATGTATATAAATATGTATACATATATGTATATATGTATATGCATGTGTATGTAAATATATATATATGTATATCCATATGTATGCATATGTAAATGTATATATATGTATGTATATGCATGTATATGTAGATGTACATATGTATATACATATGTATGCATATGTAAATGTATATATATGTATGTATATGCATGTATATGTAAATGTATATATATTTATGTATATGCATATGTATGTATATGTATGTATTTGTAAATGTATATATACATGTATGTATATGCATATATATCTATACATGTATATGTAAATGTATATATGTATGTATATGCATATGTATGTATATGCATGTATATGTAAATGTATATATATGTATGTATATGCATGTATATTTAAATTATATATATATATATATATATATATATATATATATATATATATATATATATATTATATATATATGTATGTATGTATGTATGTATATGCATATGTATGTATATGCATATATATGCATATATATGTATATGCATGTATATGTAAATGTATATATATGTATGTGTATGCATGTATATGTAAATGTATCTATATGTATGTATATGCATGTATAAATGTATGTATATGCATATATATTGTAATGTATCTATATGTATGTATATGCATGTATAAATGTATGTATATGTATGTATATGCATATAAATTGTTAAGTGAAGTAGCTTATAAGGAAGTTCATATTAAATGAAACATTTTTTTTTCTTTTTTTTTATCTTAATTAATGTGGAACTTGCATTGTAGTTTTTTTTTTTTTTTTTTTTTTTTGAGAATGTAATAAATGTGCTTATTTTATTTTTTATAATGTGAATAAATAATTATTGATAAATCTGACGATCTTGGATGAGTTTAAAACTATATTTTTGATAATGAGATAAGAGACGTCAGATGTAAATAGTGTTGACCTAGCGGACTCGAACAGGGATATTGGTGAAGGTGAGATACACGGTCTTGTGGTATTTGTTTTCTTTATGATTTACTCTTTAAGTTTAATGTTTGAAGTTAGTAAGTTCCAATATGATTATTTGAGAGTATGTACAATTGAAGATATATGTGAATTATAATCAGATTATGAATTTTATGAGCGTCTAATGTGGTCGGGTGTTGGTGTGATGTCCAGAGTACTGTTTTTCTGTTTTCTTGTCTGAAGTTGAAGCTTTTGTTT
>NC_091574.1:36656593-36659093 GCF_042767895.1 Penaeus vannamei | reverse complement strand
GTTTTTTCATAAATAAAACCATTTTTTCTTAAATCCTGTTTCCCAACACCAAACTATACATAAACTATTTTTAAGTAACCTGTGACGCTACCATCGGTACCATCAGTAAACTAATTAAGAACGGCAGATTAAAGCCAATCCTTACAGGGGGGCTTAAGAGACGGAGGCTGAGACCCAATGCAGGGATCTCCCCTGTTTAGGGCCTCAGCCCTCGACTCAACCAATTTTGCAAGGTCTTTTCCCCTCCAGCTTTTTGTTTCCGTCACTTCTCCAATCCCTTCTACTATCTACTTCCTAAGGTGTAAGAGCCGTGCTGAAAGGATGAAAGGCTGACCTTGTGCCGGTCCTGAACGGCCTGCGGGAACCATGGGCACGGTACTCCCGATTTAGTTGTCTAGCCCTTACCCCCGTACAGGGCTCTGGGGGGTGGACTTTATTTCCCTTTACATAATCAAGGCTTCCCATGGTCAGTAATGAAGATGTAATACCCTTAATAGGGGCAATGAGGCTTGCCCCTTCATCAAATAGCGCCACCGGCTCCCCGACCCAGGCTCTCCTTTGACCACGACTCCGAACGCTGAAACCTCTACCTACTCCTCAATGCCTACTAGTGCATTACCCACCCAAGCAGAAACAATCTCCAGAAGACATTCCTACCCTCCCAACTTCCTCAAATTCATCAACTCTACCTCTACAATCTTCTTCATCAAACACCCTAACCTCCCTTATTACTACCTTACAGCCTTATTCTCCATCTCTCAGTAATACTACCCCTCTCAACAACACTCCCGCTTCCATACGCCCCCGTCCTTCTACCACCACCAACCCTACAAATATCTTAACTACTCTGTTTAGCCCAGCTAAATGGGACCGATTTTTCGTGATCCCCCCTACAGCTCCTTACTCAGGCAACACTCTGCTCTTTCAACAATGTCTCCAAAAACATGTAGTCAGAGTCCCTTTCCGTACCTGACCCGATCGCTACCGTCTCGTAACAGTCAGATCTGAAGCTGAAGTTATAGCATTATCAAAACTATCTGATCTCTCTGGCAACCCCATTCCTGCAGAACCTCATCCAACCCTTATTACTTGTACCGGAACTGTCTCTATCTCCCCAGCAAACTGCCCAGTCGAAACCAAAGATTGGTCAGATTGTGGAGAAGACATGCTCGGCTGCCTCAAAGACCAAGACGTGATATCAGTACATTGCTACTCCATTCCTCCTAGAGGTCATCGAAAGAAACCCACCATTTCCAAAATTACTTTCAATACACATGACCTTCCCATTCGTATCTACATTGGTGGACAATCCCTCCCTGTTCAACCATACCAACCTCCTCCCCGTCAATGTCAAAATTGTTGGCGATTTGGACATCCTGCCAAACACTGCCGCTCCACAGACCGATGCCCCATATGTGCCCAACCCGGTCAAAACAGATCAAACTGCCCTGCACAAACACACACATGTGCTAACTGCGGCGGTCCACATAATGTATTTTATAGAGGCTGTAAGACTTACAAGTTCGAGTCTGAGGTAGCAGCTGTCAGATACAAAAATGGTCTCACTCTACGTAAAGCCAGACAGGAAGCACGCCGACAAGGTTTCTCTTATACTCCCTACTCTTGTCATGTCGCTCGCTCTGCCCCTCCCCCTCCATCTCAAGATGTTCCTGCACCCTCCCCTATACCTACTTACTTCCCCACTTCCACTTCTACATTCAACCTCCCCCAGTCAAATTCTTTTGCCACTCTAATTCCAGACACCCCAATCTCAACCACAGCTCCAGTCTCAACTACAGCCCCAATACCATCGCCTCTCCCTCCCCGCACTACCCGCAGTAGACATGCGGGTAGTGCCCCTACCGCACACACCTCCACCTACCTTTACCTTTACTCCTCAGACACCCGTCTCCTCTTCCCCCCATCATAAGAAAACTTTTGTCCCACAAAACTCTCCAACCAACTCCACTGCAGAAACTATGGAAGACATTCAAAGCTATATGCTCGAGACACAAAATTCCATAACTCTAGCTCCCTCCACACTTGAAGTTATTGCCGATATCCATCCCCCTCCTACTCATATTCCCCCTACACCCTTTCCTCCTCCTCCCTCTCAACACAACCTAACCCCCTCAATTCCATCCACCACCGATATCCATCCTTCTGATATCCATCCTCCTCTTACTCATAGCCCCCTAGATTCCTTCCTCCTACTCCCTCCCAATACAACACATCCCCTTCAACTCCAACTATCCATCCTTCCGATATCCATCCTCCTACCACTAATATTCCCCCTACACCACTTCCTCCTACTCCCTCCCAACACAACCCACCCCCTTCAACTCCAACTACACGCACATTCTCCCTTCCTCCATCCCCTCTATTCTTTCCACTCCCTCCCGGATATACACGGGAATCACTCATGTCACACCCTCTAGCTCCTCCCCCCCCAGATTCCCCAACACGTACCGACGCTTTCACTCATAAAACAACTAAGATA
>NC_091574.1:36639093-36641593 GCF_042767895.1 Penaeus vannamei | reverse complement strand
GCATTTCGCTTTGTCTGAAAAAAAAATACCTATATATATATATTTTCATTTTTGTCTTCTCCCCTTCTGCTCTTTAAATCTTTCCCCTTTTCTCTTTTCCTTTTAATTTTGTTTTTGTTTTCCTTTTCCGTCTTGTTTTTAAAGGTTTCTTGCTCTTCTTATTAACATTCATTTATTGTTTTTCTTTTTTTTCTCATTGTTACTGCCATTCTTGCCTGGGTCCTTTTTCTTTTTCCATCTCTTCCTCAATCCGCTATTTTCTATTCCGTCTATTTGTCTACATATCTGTCTATTGATTCTGCTTTATCTATCTGTTCCCCTTCGTTTCGTGATTTCTTTGCCTCTCTTTTTTCGTGTCTTTGCATTATTTTCCCTTCGCTTTTTAGGTTCTTCTTCTTCTTTATTCCCATCCTCATTTCCACCCTATTTCTTCTCTATTTCACTTTTCTTAAATTCTATCTAAATCTCGCATCTGAAGTCCGTAATTAACCCTTTGATTAATCATTCATGTTGTATTCCTATTTACATTTGCTACATCCTTTATAATGCCTCATATTTATATCCTGCAATCTATTTTCACACGAAAGCACTAGTAAAGCAACATTGATTTTTTTTCCCTTTATGATTTCCTTGAAAAATACAATAATAATGAGCGGTATTAACGTTTATTATTAGTATAGAGATAGTAATGACAATAATCATAATGATGATATTAACTACAATGCGTATGATGATAATAATGATATGATAATAATAATGACAATAATAGTAGAAGCAATTACAACCATAATTATGATGATAATGATAATAACATTAGTAATGATAGTAATGACCATGATGATAATAGTAATAATGATAATGATAATGATAATAATGATAATTATAGTAATAATAATAATAATGATAATAATAATGACTGATATTACTAATAATGATAATGATAATAGTAATGATAATAACAATAATGACGTTAGTGATAGCATTGATGATGATCATAATAATAGCAATGCTAATAATGATAGTAATAGTTATAATGATAACAATAAGGATAATAAAAGTGATGATAATGATAGTGCTAATGATAATGATGATAACAATGACGCTAGTTTTAGAGAGAATGATAGTGATAAAGATAACAATGATAACGGTGGGCATGCTCATAATAATTATGACAAATTTTATTAAATATAATGACAATACTAAGGATAACAATGATAAAAATACTGATAATGATAGTGATAGTAATGATGGTAATAATAATGATAGTAATGATGGTAATAATAATGATAATAATAAAAGTAATAATAATAATAAGGATGATAATGATAGTAATAATAAAAGATAATGATGATGATGATGATGATGATAATGATAATAATATAAATGATAATGATAATGATAGTAATAGTATTAACAACAACAACAACAAAAATAGTAAAGATGAGAATGATAATTAGGAAATTAATACTAATAATGATAACAGGAGGAAAAGAAATAATGATGACATGTAATAATGATAATCAAAACAACATCATCAACAACAGTGGTCGTTGCAATGCTCATGCCAATAGGAGGGACTATGATAAGCAAACCTGGAATAGTAAACAGAAGGAAAGAAATATGCTGATAACAGTATTTGAAAATATTCATTACAAAAACAGTGATGGTGATATTGATGTATATTATTGAAAAAAATAATAACAGCGGCGATGATGCTTATAATAACAGCAGTCGTAATAGTTTATAGTAGTCAACAATGAAATTGATGAAAAATAAGGTTAATGTTGATTGACTGTAACAACAGTGATAAAGATGGTGCCAGTGAGAGGTCAATCATTTTCTCTCGACCTTTTCCCAGAGACTTCCCCGAGTGCACAAAGCAAACGAGGGAAAAGACGACCTCTGCCACAGGGTCTCGAGGGCCTGAAGGAATGCACAGACGCTGGTAGATTGTAACAGGCGCCAGCGCTAGGACTGCCTTTGTCTACGGGCTTTCATCATGAGAAAAAACAAATATAGATGTGTTCGTGTCTTTGCTTTGAAAATAAGACATTTCATCTGGCGCACATCTCCCAGTCTTGGTGTCGACAGTGCGATACTAAGGCATTAAATTATTTGTGACTTGATTTAATCCACACCGTCATTCTTATGTTCTAAAAAGCGTACGCCATAGATACCTCCCCCCCCCTGCATAAGAACTGTTAGCATATGAAAATGATGATAAATGGCTTGTCCGTAAGATCAACGATAATAATGATATCTCTAGTGTCATTTTTGGTGACAGGGATCCGTCATATTACAGATTTACATATCATGCAATCTTATCCTCCCAAGTCCTTGGCCAATGCTTTAGACACCTAGAATCATTACGGCAGTGGAATCACTTTCCTATCTTGGGCGCAGTGACTAACAACAGCTGGGCGTCGGACGCGTCTGCACGAACCTCCAATACAAATCAATATGCTTTTGGGAGTGCTGTGCGACGCACGTCTATCGCTCC